>NC_057723.1:15123830-15150363 GCF_004010195.1 Chiloscyllium plagiosum | reverse complement strand
TCCTGTTCCTTGGATGCTGCCTGACCTGCTGCGCTTTTCCAGCAACACATTTTCAGCTCACACCTGCAAGTATCTTCCAAGCCACATGGCATCCTGGCTTAGAACTATATTGTCATTCCTTCATTGTTACTGGGTCAAAATTCTGGAAATCCCTCCCTATTAGGTCTATGAATATCCCTACACATTATAATCTCTTCTGTATGATTCAAGAACAGCCAGCAATGCCAACATCCTGAATGAATTAAAAAAAAGGGGAAATCAAACTTAGAGGCAAACCCAAAGGAATCCCTGAGTCACAGTAATCATGGAATGAGGCAGTTTATTTTTATGGATCTGATGCAAAATGTTTAGTACAGCTTTCTTGAAGAGGTCCACTTTGCAAAGCAGATTAAAGGTTGCTGTTTTAACAATACTTCTCTATGTATACTCTTGTAATAAACCTTTCTTTATATTCTATTGTTGTATTCCTTATCAGAACAAAGTGACAGGCTGGACCTGCTACAGTGCTAAGTGTTCAAAGAAATGAATTCTCCCCTTCCATTCATTCATTGTTCTTGCCTCATGGCAGCTGTTGGCTTAATAGAAAAGCTGACAATATGAAAGCCTCTGCAATATCCAAGAATAAATCTCTATTTCAAATCTTTATAGTCAGAAGATGTTTGCAATGTGCTCAGAATATGAACATACAGAATAAACTATTGTTGAGGATAACACACTGTGTACAACTGTGTTGGAGGCATCTAAGGCAAACATCTCTCTTTCTTGTTTTCATCCAGCATCTTTCTACTCAGACTCATTCTACATGTCTATTTATTTCGATATTTCACTAGAATACTATTTCTTTCTGTTATATATTCCTTTCTCTCATTCAATTATTTGAGGATATGCAGTATAAATTTTCTGTAAAACAACCTCTTGGTGTTGTGATTCTTGTGGTCATCGGAGGAACATTCAGCTCTCAAACCTTAAAATCATGGATCTTTCAAAACTGCTTACAATGCTACCTATTTTTGTGTTGTTGACAAACCTGGATAGTACAGTGAAGGAAATGAACCTTCCAGCTCAGCGAGCAAACCTACATGCAAAATCCCAACCTGAGCTACAAATCTTCTCAAAACTCGCTAACAGTGAAGGAACTTTAATGGATACCTAAGGATTTAAAGCAATTGTTTGATAAAGTAAAGCTGCCACAGTTCCAGAGGGCCATAGGGCTGCTCGCTCATGAGACAGAAATGACTGGTGGTAAGTTTAATCTGAGGGCCACCACACCCTAGACAAGGGGAGAGCTTAAGAAGAAGGTATCTTCATGGTAATGTCAAGTGTTGTTCAATATAGTATCAGACAAAAGGCCAGTTAACAAATGTGAGGCTCATGGATTTGGAGGGTTAATATGCAACTTAACAAAAAATTAGCTTCAGGACAGAAAACAGCACATCATGGTAAATGGTGTTTTTTTTTCCAGAAGAGTGGATAGTTTGGAATGACCGAGATTGCTGGAGAAGAACAACAGGTCTGGCAGCATCTGTGGAGAGAGAAATACACGTAATGTTCGGAGTCTGATATAACACTCCTTCAGAACAGGTTCTGTTCTCTCTCAACAGGTGCTGCCAGACCTGCTGAGTTTCTTTGAAATTTCCAGCGTCAGTAGTATTTTGCTTTTATATGGTAGACAATGATGCTTGCCAAGGGTCAGTGCTGAGCCACGTTTTTCTTTATATAAATAAATGATGATGTTGGAATAGTATAATCTTTCAAAGTTGGTCCATGACAACAAACTTGGTGATGTGGCAAACAGTGAGGTGTAATAACAGCCTATTGCAATATGGCATTGATGGGTTGTATAATGGGCAGACAAGAGCAGATGGAATTTAATACAGACAAGTGTGAGATGATTTATTTTGGCAGAAGACAAATGGAGAAGCTGTGCAGACTTAATAGGATAGTTCTAAAGAAGTCAGACCGTCACATAGAAGATTCTTGCAGATGACATGACAGATATGGAGAGGAATCAGCAAAACACATGGGCATATTGGACTTCATAAGTACAAGCATTGTGTATAAATGAAGGGAAGTTATGCAGAACCTTTCTAAAGGTGCATGGTAGCAGCAATCACAGTAATGAATCCAGTTCTGTTCACCACATATCAGAAAATATACTTGACTGTGTGCAGAGATTTACCAAAATGATTCCAGGAATGAGGGGTTTTAGCTATGAGCTTAGGCTGGAGAAACTCAGGTTTTGTTTTTCTTGGAGTAGAAAAGATTGAAGAAAATTTGACAGATGTACAATACTGTGACAGGTTTAAGTAAAGTAAGCGAAGGAAATTTTTTCCGATTAGCTGATTGTAGAAGAACAGGGGACCACAGAGTTAAAGTTTTGAGCAAGAGATTTATAGGGTATGTGAAGAAGAAGCGTGTGGCAATGATGGAAATTCCTACCTCTGAGGGTGGTGGTATCAGAGATGATGCATGATTTTAAAAGGAAACTCAATGAGTATTTGAGGGAAATAAAATCAGTAATAGAGCAGGGGAAATAGGACTGACCAGAATTCTCAACAAAGAGTTGGTATGAAATTGATGAGCCAAGTATGTTCCTTCTGTGCCGTCATGGCTCTGACCCTATGATATGCATCTTCTATTACCTTCTCTGAATGATGACTCAAGTATCTTGCTCAATGGGATGTATGTGTGTCAAAACAGTGAGTGTTGACTGGATATTCACCTGAGACAACTGAAGGCTTCCTCACCTGAGGTCCAAGCAACATTCTTCTGAACAAAGGTCATTCAATAATTTCACCTTGATATGAACACTTGTAAACAGCTTTCATTTCTTCACTGCTAGCCCAAGTATAATTAAATTAAATCCGGGACCTCTGAGGTTTATAAGCTCAGTTCTACCCTAAATAATACACTTATCAATTTAGATATTTTAGGGTATGTGTTCAAAAGTTTTAATCATGCAAATAATCATGTGAATAAAGATCCTGATTTAAGCATCACCCCTTTTACAGCAGTTTGCATATTCTCTGATGGTTTTAACTCCACTTCCAGCATGAAGAGAAATAACTCAAGTCTGGAATTGTTATGCTGATTGGCAATAAGAACTAAACAACCCAGTTGGGTAAGTACATTGACAGAATTTATACGGACAATATAGTGCAACCAATTAACAGCAAACATCAATTTTCTTTAAAATGTTATCATCCCCTTATATACAATGTCCACTAAAACCATGCATGTCACATACATTTGCATGGTCCAATGTAGTCCAAGTGGAGCTTGTGGCCCTTCTTTGTTCCCTCCAATGTGCACTTAGTGGCAAAGAGCTGGCAGGCACTGTCATAGGTCTTGTTGTCAGTGCCACAGACCTGGTGAAGGTTATGAAATACAGAAATGTTACTAAATGCTTTTAATAGCAATGTAAAATAGCACTATCAACAATAAGGACACTTACTCTCTCTCCATGGATGCTACCTGACCCGGTGAGATCTCCAGCATTTGTTGTTTTCGATAAGGACAGTTGCTCTTGATGTAACACTTTATTTTAAATAACAACGGTGCACTCTGGAGCATAAAATTAGGCAAGAGTCCAAAACAGGTACACAACCTGAAACTGTTCAGTTCCCATTGACCGCTCAAGTCCAAATGGTTCCCCAGGTGAGACTCAGACAGTGGTAGATTGGAAATGTCAGGGTAAGATAATGACAGTAAACTTCTGGTTTTGAGTTGGTTCACATGGTTATTATTATGTTCTGAGGTGTCATCAGTGTTGCACATTTTCTATCTCAGAAACTGTCATCTATGCAGTGATATGTGTGTAACAGGTTTTATTCAGTGTTTTAAAATGCCTGCTCCATGCTCCAGGATGATAGCAGTGACTAGTGGAGTCCTGCAAGGATCAGTGTTCGGACCACAATTGCTAAGTTTGCAGGTGACACAAAGATAGGTGGAAGAATAGGTAGTGTTGAGGAGGCAGGAAGTCTGCAGAAGGACTTGGACAGGTTGGGAAAATGGACAAAGTAGCAGCAGATGGAATACAATGTGGGAAAATGTGAGGTTATGCATTTTGGTAGGAAGAAGAGAGGATAGACTACTTTTTAAATGGGGAACGGTTTCGAAAATATAAAGCGCGAAGGGTTACTGGGAGTAAGCAAGAGAATGGGGTTAAGAAATATATCAGCCGTGATCGAATGGTGGGGCCTACCCAATGAGTCAAATGCCTAATTCTGCTCCTATATCTTATGGTGGCCTTATGTTTTTAGCACTGGCTTCCAGATCCTTCTACAGCCTTGTTTACTGTTTTACGAGTTCAGGCCATAACAAACTCACATAATCAAATATAGAACAACTGAACCATTGAAGACAACAATCTGCAGATTACTTGGTAACACAAACCAAACAGTTATTAGCAATTTACTCTGACAAATCATTTAATATAACATTTTTCCAATAATTGGACACTTTGAATTTAGTCTTGAACATAGGGTAATGAAATCCAGACTTATTCTCCCATACTATATCTGACCATTACCATGTAAACCAAGCAAATCTTATCAGGTGAAAAAAGTTAATCATAAAGGCAGGTTTGATATTAGTTCAAAACCTTTAATATGAAAGTTGACAACTTAAATGTACTAGATTAAATGTCACTAACAAATTGAACAGCCATCAGACTCCTTATCGTTGCTGTAAAGCAGCCAGGACACCCCCTTTCAGAATTTGTTTGTTCGTTAAGACGAGGGAACACAGTTTGATGTATGTAGCTTTATGAATTAGCATCAGGTCTCTCACAGTCCCCATTTTGTAATTGCATGAGTCCTCAACCATTATTGTCCCTCATCAAATCTGTTCCACCCCTGAGAATTTTCAGGAACAGCAAAGGTTTCTTATTTGCAAATGTTTGATCCTGACCTTTTCAAATTCAACTGAGCTGGGTGGGCACGTTGATGGATCCTGGCAGACACACATGGGCTCATTGTTCTCGTCAGCCTCACAGACTTTTCCTCGTTTGCAGTGGAAGTTTTCACAGGGGTCTAGAAAGATATGGTCAAATCTCAAAGTTACATTAAGCAAACACTTTGATGAATGATCAGGCCCATAGTCCTCAGAATGACTTCCATCCCAGTTATTTATATTTTGGATTTCAGGAAGTTGTTTCAATGTAATCACAATTGCAGGAAGTTCTTGTGAGAACCAAAGAAACTGAAGCAACTTTGAAATTGCGTACTGTGTGTGACTAATATATACAAATAATCCAGCTGTTCTCATCTTTGATTTGGTGAATATTTATTGACTATTGAAAGGAAAATTTAGGATCGATGTCCAGAAGTTATTTTAAACAAAGGGTTAACATTACCTGGAATAGATTTGTGACTAGGCTAGTCCAGAGAAAGATGTGGAGTTACTTAAGAAATAATTGACTGCTACAATGGAAATTACTTTTACTTTAGTGGAGAAACAGTTGATTGAGAGCCTTTATTCCAACTGGAACATTAGTCCAGAAAATAGCTGTACCTCAAATAAAATCCTTCATGAAAAGAGTGATGTTTTTAATTTTAATTATGCTAATTGTATGATGTGATAGTTTTATTCCCTCCTTCTTGGATCTAAAGGTATTCAAATGCATAAAGCAATCATAAAGAAAATTTAGAGTTAAAATAATGAAAAATACTGGACAGAAGTATGCAATACAAGGAAAAGCATCACTGTGTGGGAGAGTTGGAAATAGGAAGGTAGGGAAAGTCAGAAATGAAGAGGCATCATCATGCAAATATCCTCACACCAAACAGTTCAAAGTCTCCAATTCAAGTCTAAAGTGGAACTGGATCAATTTAGAGTTTGAAATTCACAAAAATGATGTTACAGAACAATGATTTTACTTGTTTATCATAACACTATTTTACTTACTCTCAACTTCAATTTCCTTCTTGGTATCATCTTCAGAATCTTCAAAATCTCCTGTATCAATCTGGACTGGGTTTGCTCCAACTGGCAATGCCTATTTGAATATAATAATATTTTAACCATCATTATGTGGGCAGGCTTGATGAATCAATTAATATTTTTCTATGTATTAATTACGGTTGAAATTATTCACTTCAACTGGTAAGTAAAGTCAAGTTACCATAACATAAGGCTGCTCTTTCATTTAAGAGAGATGACTGATGGTGGTTAATCTGAGGGTCACCACACCTCAGGTGAAGGGAGAGATTGAGAAAGAGAATCCTTCATGGTAACCTCAGCCAGTATGGGAATTGAAACCACACTGTTGGTATTACTTCACATTGCAAACCAGCCTTCTAGCCAAATGAGCTAAACACACAACCCTTCACTAAAAAGTAGTAGTGTGTGCTTTATCGTTCTTGTAAATACTAATAATTAATTCTTATTTGTATATGGTGCATGTATAGATAGCATGGTACATATTTGTGTATTTGTACTGCCTAAACTAAATGAACTGCTTGCTGTGTTAAGAGGTTCTGCTAAGTACCTCTGACTCTTAAAATCACGTTGTTCAGCATTCATTACCAGTAGCAGTTCACAATGTATTCATATTCAGCAAATTTAACTAAAATGTCCATCTGAATAGCACTTAAATTCAAGCCCTGAGGTGAACAAAACCTTATTTGAAAAAAAGCACAGAAAGTCAACACAACTGTTACATCTGCACACCTCAGGATTCTATGTTGTGCCCTCAGCAATAAATGCTTCAGTTGTCATCTGCATGTTATAAGAGAGATGTCTGGAACAGTGTCAAAATCTAACAACAGCTTATCATGAAAGCCCAGTGGCACAAACAGAGTTTTCAAGGGATGTGTAAAATGCATCAACTCATCTTTGTTCCCTCCTTCTTGAAACATGGACATCACAGACGAGGGCACAATTTATTGCCATATCTAATTTTCTTAAATAAGTTGTTTCTAAGCCATCTTCCTGAAGTGTTGCAGTCCATGTCACAGTGGTACATTCACAAGACTGTTAGATAGGGGGTCCCAGGATTTTGACTCACAGTAACAGTGAAGTAAAAATGATATAGTTCTAGTCATATGATGTGTAACTTGGAAGGGAACTTTCAATGACATGTTCCATGTAAATGCTGCGCTTGTGCTTCTAGGTGGTAGAGGTCACAACTTTAAAGTATTCTTTCAAAGGATCTATGGTGAACTCCTGTTGTGTTTTTTTTAATGGTATAAACTGTGGCCACTGTGATCGAGGGAGTGAATATTTAAAGGTGCTGCTTAAGATGCCCATCAAACAGATGGATGGGATCAAACTTCTTAAGTGTTATTGGAGCTGCAATCTTCCAGGCAAGTGGACCCCAATCTATCAGGCTCCTGAGTTGTACCTTGCAGATGGTGGGCCTGGTTTAGAAGTCAGGACATTACTCATTGCAAAATGGAGCTGCTTTTCAAACCATTGTATTTATAGAGCTGGTCCACTTTAGTTTTTATTTCAATTTCAAGGGTAAGACCCCAGTAGCAATTCTGACCACAATTCAAGGATGGTAATCCCATTGAGTGTCATGGGAAGATGATTAGATTGTCCTTCTTGGAGGTGGTCAGTATCTTGACACTTGTGGAGCACAAATTTTCTTGCTGACAAATATTAAACTGCTGCCAAGGGCTTCAAATATTCCTTTATTGTCTCCAGACTGATTATTGCATCATATTCTTAGCAATTCCACTTATGTAAACCTTATTGAAGCTTGACATTATCCAAAGCTCTATTGCCCATATTCTAAAGAGCACCAAATCCCATCATCCAGCACACATTGACTAACATTGGTTCTTCATTAAGCAATACCATGAATTTACAATTCCCACCTTTACTTTCAAATGCCACTCATCTCTATCTCTATAAAATCTTACAACCTCACAACCCTCTAAGATACCTACATCCCTTACTTTTGCCCTCTTGAACAATCCAGACTTTAATTGCTCCAACTTAGTGGCCATGCTTTTATATGCTGCTGCCCTAACCTTAGGTTTGGGGAGGGAATTCCTTTCTGCTCTCAGCGACATATAAGTCTATTGCTCAGAGAAGGGGCCTTCAGCCCATCAGGTCTGTGCCAGTCAGAGATAAGCAGCTAACAATTCTAATCTCATTTTCCAGTACTTGACCTATAGCATTTTATGCTTTAGCATCACAAATACACATTTAAAGACTTATGGTTATGAGAGGTTCTGTTTCTTCCACCTTTTATACAGGCAGTGAGTTCCAGATTCCCACCTCGCTCTGGGTGAAAAACTTCTTCTCCACATCCCTTCAAATCCTCCTGGCCCTTGCATTAAATCTATGTCACCAGTCATTGAGTCTTCCTCCAAGGGGAATAGTTCCTTCCTGTTATCCTATCTATGCCCCTCAAAATTTTACACATCTCAATGATGTTCTTCCTCAGTCTCCTCTGCTCCAAGGAAAACAACCCTAGTCTATCCAGTCTCTCTTCACATCTCTGATGATCACAGCAACTCCACACTCGTTTAACAGTTTAACGGTCAGTAATTGGTTGTAGATGGGAATTCCGTCCTTCATTTAAGTACCTATATATGTCTGGCCCAAGAGTGCTGCAAGCTTATTCCTCCCAAAAGAGTCAGTGGAATCAGTCATCCACGTTTCTATGACCCAGAGTCCAGGTTCAGGTAAGTGTAGGGGATTTCATGGCTGAAGAGAAGGTGAAGCCCAGGTTGAGCTCGAACCCCCATACTCAGAGTCTTTGGAAGGAAGGTGAATTGAACCCAATATGAAGAAAAACACCCTTGTACCAGATACTTCCAACTTTTACCCTAAGGTCCAAGATCTGCCTGGAGATCCTGCCTGCCACCTCAAAATGTTGACTACACAAGGAAGCAGCTCCTCAGGTCTCAATGGGGGAAGAGGGAATGCGGGTTACCTCACCTGTCACTCCTCCTCCCCGCTTCTTCCTAAATTAATTTCCTGTCATGTGTAACTGTCATATTAATAACTCACATAATCTTGAGATAAATGAACTGCAGAAGACATTATTGTCTGGAATATTAAGACTAACATTTAAAGTGAATGCAACTTTTCTTAAAAAGGAAGCAAATTGAGATTAAGACGCAAATAAATGGAAATTTGTAAATTGAAATGAGGATACATGTTGAGGAAAGGAAGGAACTATTGTGCTGCATATTCACTGCCAACTCTGTAACAGTTTTTATTGATCATGCTGCAGTACTGCCTAATGACTAGCAAGATATTATTTGTTACCCAATTAATTCTTTTGTTTTTTTCTTGAAAAATTACTCTATATTAAATGCAAAATGACGACATCATGGTACCAATGTCCGTTTTTACCTCTTCTGTTTCCTCAACAACTTCCACTTCAGCCACAAGGCCTTCCTGCAAAATTGGAAAGAAAGATTTAAAAAAACCCAGAGATTCAACGAGGTGGCAAGCATTCTTCACAATGACAAAGAATCCCTTTCAAAACGTCTTTCTGCAATGCTCACATTGAAAGTGCAACTCAATGTGTCTTGCCAGGAAAACCACTGCATTGCAGTGATTTATACAAAAAAGGTTATGGAAACTCTTTTCATTGAAAATATAAAAAGATGTGGAATGTACTAAGCACAGACATCCAAAATATCTTCTTGTGATTAGTAAATGCATTCACATTACCGTAGCAAAATAAAAGGCTATTGTTCTGCTTGTGTCACACAAAGGGCTCATTGCCACTTTGATTTCTATTTTGTTAACTTTTACAGCAAAGCCAGTTAATGGTCTGACTCTGAATAGTAATTTTGACTTAGTTGGGCAAGTGGTAACACATCGTTATGCAATAACTTTTTTCAGACTCCACAATCCTTTATCTCATACGCTACACATCAAAGAGCAACAGCTCTGAACTTGCCCCATATTACACATGAATGCAGAAAATACTTACAGGAGCAGCCAATGCCTTGCCTGCAAGGCATAAGAGAAGAACGATCCAAGCCCTCATTTTTTGGTATTTTGAGATCTGAGAAGGTCCAAAAACAGTGAGCTTTACTTTAGGAATTTCATTTAAGAGACAGATGCAAGCATTAATTTTAGGTTAATTAATAATTGGCATGTTTAAATAAGAACTTTGATCCTAAAGACATTAATAAAATGATATTTCTTTCCCCAAGAGTGCATTGGGATTGACCAGTGGGACATAGAAGATCAGATTGTTGATGAAAACAGGGGAAGATTAAAGGGGTGGTGTGTGTGAAATGGTAAATAGCAAGTGTTTTTTGTGACCAGGGAATGGTGATGAGAAGTTATCAGGTTCAGAATGAAGTTATTCTAATTCCCTTTAACCTGTCCATTGTGTCTTGCTGTGTTTCCCTGACAGCTACAAACTTTATGACATTAAATTGTTGTCTCTAATTTCTCATGGGTTGTTTGGTTCAATTATTTTTTAAAAGTCTGAAAAACATTTTTATTTTTCAAATATAGAAGCTGCACATCATCTCTCAATGATACACTAACAATTCCTTTATTCTAATGTATAATGGTATGGCCCTATTGAACTCTGAAATCTCTTATCTCTTTCTTTTACTTTTCAGTTTATGACAGATAGCAGCATTGGCTGTATTGTCTCTTGCAGTGGAAGGGTGGGGGGATTTAAATCCCTATGCAGAGACTAGAGAATCTAGATTAATACACAGAGGAACCTCGATTATCCAGGATTCGATTATCTGAATATCGGATTATCTGGCAAGGTTGCAAGGTCACAATGCTTGACTAAACTACGTTATCTGGCATTTGATTATCCAGAATTTGATTAACCGAGCAAAATATTCCCCACCCATGTCCTTCGGATAACCGAGGTTCCTCTGTAGAGGTGCAGCACTGAGGGAGTGCAGCAGTGCTGGAGAAATCCTCAGAGATTAAACTTTGAATTGGGATGCCTGAAACTGAGATTCGGATGAACAGATTATAGAGCCATAGAGATGTACAGCACAAAAACAGACCCTTTGGTTCAACTCTTTCATGTCAACCAGATTTCCCAAATTAATCTAATCCAATTTGCCAGCCTCTGGCCCATATCCCTGTAAATGCTTCCTATTCATATACCCAACCAGATGCCTTTTAAATGTTGTAATTGTACCAATTTCCACCACTTCCTCTGGCAGCTCATTCCATACACGCTGCACCTTCTGCATGAAAACGTTGCCCCTTAGGTCCCTTTTAAATAATTTTCCTCTCGCCCTAAACCTATGCCCTCTAATTCTGGACTCCCCCATCACAGAGAAAAGACTTTGTCTATTTATCCTATCCATGCCCCTCATGATTTTATAAACTTCTAAGGTCATCCTCAGCCTCCGATCCTCCAGGGAAAATAACCCCAACCTATTCAGCTTCTCCCTATAGCTCAAACCCTCCAACCCTGGCAACATCCTTGTAAATCTTTCCTGAACCCTTTCAAGTTTCACAACATCTTCCCATAGCAGGCAGACCAGAACGGAATATGGTATTCCAAAAGTGGCTGAAGTGATTGTTTATCTCATGATTCTAGGTTAAATTTATGCTAAGTAAAAATTTATGATGTGCCCTCCTGCAGCAATGGCTATCTTTATTGGGTTTGATTGTGTTGGGAAATATTAAGGTAATGAAAGTCATTGTAGAATTGCAATCCTCTCTTATGACTCCATTGTTTTATTCCTGGAATACTGTGTGCCTGTGTGTGTGTGAATTAGCCTCACGTCAGCCAGGAACCCTTCAATTCACAAAGCGTTTCTGTTTGAAGTTAAATGGCTATTTGGCTAATGCAGGAGTGAACATAATGACCATGACTGGAGCAAGTTAAAAAGCTTACCATGTACAACATACAAAATTACCGACCAGAGGCTAAGATACGACGCTCCTATTCATTAGATATTAAAATTCGACTCTCCAGATAATCAAAAGCTAAAACAAAAAAGTGCCGAACCCCGAATAGGACTCAAATATACATGTTGAATATCCCAGATATACAAACAGGTTTCGGTGGATGTATTGAAAAATACATTTATTAACCTTTTATTCAAAAATAAGCTTTTTAAAATATATTTTAAAATTGCTTGTCCAATGTGCGATTTAAAGGAAGGGTATTATGGGAGGATCACTGTAGACATTTTGGAATTAATTGTTCAGATAAGGACTGAATCAGAGCTGTTGTACCAAATAATAATCCCATGGCCATTGTCCATTGTATTTTCTCTGCCTGATTTAGGAAAATCCTTTGTTCAATTTGCACCGTTTCTTTTTTGTGTGTAGGGAGAGAAGGGACCAAGAGATATTCTCTAATAACAATGACACCGTGCAAAGTCTGGGGACTTAACATTTTTTTTAAACTTAGAAATCCGCTATGGCCCCCTTTCTTTGATGTTGCTGCAAACGCCAGAAACAGAAAAATTAATCAGACTGCTGTGTGTAGCACTTGATTCCATGTTCTTCCGTGAGAGGAGTTTGTTTTGAACGTGATTAACATCTCGGATGAAGACTGGGTGCAGTTTTGGAGTAATGTAGTTTTTATTCGCTTAAGTGGGCTAGACCAGACTTGTTTATTTTCGGTTATGTAAGCTCTTGTGCCGTCCAGTAATGTGTTATTCCAACACTTTGTGTGCGAGAATGTGCTCCACTGACAGGATTACCACACGCACGGAAATAGCTCTGCCTCTGTTTATGTTGGAACAGCAAAACGTCAAACTATATTTGGAGACAAGACATCAAGAGTAACCTCTGCCAGCTTTCATGTGGAGGGCAACATTCATTGCCACGTCTGCAAAGATCCACTGGTTTCAGGAAATCCTTTCAGCTCAAGATATTTTCAAAACAGGTTTCTCGAACCCCACTGCGATAAATCCAGTGAGCAATTCATTCCGTGTAACTGAAAATCAGCATCTTTCTTCCAATGAAGATCAAAATACGGACATTAGATCTGACCATTTAAAGATACATTTCGATCCTTGCTGCCAATATTAGTTTTTAGTTAAAGTTTACAAAAAATGTTCCCAAAAATTCTCCCTAACTACAAACGCAATCCTTTACAGTACCCATGTGGACATATGTACTCATATCTGTGCACTAATCTTTAGCTTGGGTTAGACGGCCCTCGGAGTGTCTCTTGTCAGCAGAGATATAAAATAGTTGAAAAACAACTCACCGTTTTCAAAGTGACAGCATCACTTGCTCACAATACAGTGATTTGAACGGTGTGCAAATTCAGACAGAATTGTAAGATTTTATCATCATATTTAGAAAAAAGGTTTTTAACCACTCGCCTAACCCCAGTTAGATAGACAATGGTTGGCACACATTTGATTAAAAATAATGAATTTATACAAACTGAAATTTAAAAACTGGGGTACTATTATTGGCTCAGGGTTGTTTAAATCATGCTTCTTAAGTATATTCCCATAACACAGTCTGGTACCTCAGTGATGTACTGTTGGCACAAAGGTGCCATCTTTCAGAACAGATGTGAAGTTGTTAAAGGAAGACTCCATCTGCTCTTTAGTTTCAGCTGAGCATGGCATTATTCAATAGTCAGAGAATCCTTTCCGCTGGCAACATTCAACCCTCAACCAAAGCCACAAAGATGTTTTTGCTTGGCATTTGTCATAATTGTTTGTGCCACATTGTTGGATTTGAATTGGCCACTGTTTTGCTACAAAGCACAAGTAGTAGACTTGCTTCAAGAGGTAATCCATGCCTCTGAAGCACACTGGAAGTTTCCCAGGAGACTGAAGTGTTATGTGAACACATTTACTTTTTAAATTCCCACAGAATTGCAACTTGAAAATACAGCCAGGGAGGAAATCAAAAAAAGTCTGCAAATACTGAACATTAGGAATATGATTAGTCGCTAGTAAATACAGTGCAGATAAATCAGTAAATTAAAACTAAGGCTTGCATGTATATTGTAATTTACATGGATACCACCTCATAGTTATCCAAATTGAATTTTCCTACCTCTCTTACCTTGTTTATGATACTCCTTAATTCCATCCAATTAATTACTTTGTAAATGTAGTTACCATTGTAATATAGGGTATTGAAAAGCTAATTAGCATACAACAGTTCTTACAAATGACACTGTGATAATAACCAGATATTCTATCTTTGTTATGTTAATTGAGTAATAAGAATTGATTAAGATACCAGTGATAACTCCTCACTCTTTGACATAATGCCAATGGATCTTTCATGCCCACTGAGAAGTCAACATGATATTTATTTAATGCCCTATTTAAAGTATGATACCTCCAACCATGTAGCACTTCCCCAGTAGGAAAATTAAGTGTGAGTCTTATTTGATCTAAACCCATAAACTTTTGAGAGATCAAATTTCTGCCTATGGCTGAGATTGGTCATTTAACTAAAGCTTATTGTCTATAGCACTTGGAATCCTGAAAATTTCTATTGCAACAGTAATCCATTCACTGCATTACCTAAAGCTGTCTGTGATATCTAATGTCAGATTAGTCTACACAAATTTCAAAATCAAAGGTTGAAGATGCCCACACTAAGGATACTTGCCTTTGTTTCAATAAATGCAACTCTGCCCAGTTTGTCTTGTGTTCTGGTGTCCAGCAGTGGCAATGGCCTTCTCCCATATTTCAATTTCCCCTCCCAGCCACAAAGAACCAATTAATATTCGATTGTGTCACTAAAGTCAAGAAATGCCCTGCTTGAGCAGAAATTACTTAAAACTCACAAAACCTACATAATGTGAAAATACATTTCACATTTTGGACCTCAGGCTCTGTTTCCCTGTTGTACATTACTATGACTCTGCTTTTGTTGAAATGGTCAGTGCTAATCTTATAACACATTCTGCTCATGTATTCTTTCATATCAAAACGGAAATTCATGATTAGCTTCAAAGTGTTTAACAGTAGTAATGCATTGGATGATAAGCACACAAAAACAGTTTAAAATCAAAAAGGTGGCATTCAATATATCATGTGGGATTGCAATGTATGCTTACAGCTGTACTATACAGAGTACTAGCATTAACTTGCTGAATTAAAATAAAATGCCTCAACATGTCTAACTTTTGATTCAGCACACAGACTGTAATTTTTTATTCAAAATATTCACGAGTGCAGAAACTGCTTCTATCATGATGCCTGGATTTACAGCTATGAGTATTCACTACTAATATGGTGAAAAAATGGAAAAAAAGTTCTTCAATAGCACACAGACCAAACACCCTAGAGAACTATTTAAAGAGCCTCACCAAATTCAAATGATTTTATACCTTATTAATATTCATTTACTGTACAACTCAAGGTTTTTTTTTCAGTTTGTATTGTAGCAACATCTAATGGCACTATTGTTTAAAAGTGTGCATATGAGAGATAGTTCTGCTGCATTACACTTATACATTGTTTAAGGACCATGAGCATTTTGCAAGGAAAATAATTTCTAAATAGCCAGAGGTGTTCTGGCATTTGGTAATTTGGTCATACTGCCAATTTCACCTTAATGTATAACCAAAATTACTTTGCATAGGCATGAATTTGGCAACAAGGTTGCATCCTTTTTATAATATAAACAATATGTGTTTAGTTACAAGTAGATTTAAGTATCCATGGGGAACATGTAGAGAGTGTGGTGATCATAGTATCAAGATTTAGCTTAACATGTGAAAAAGACCAGAAAGCACCCAATTTCAGGGGCATGACTGCAGATCTAGGTCAAGTAAATTGGAATTAAAGATTGACAAGCAAAGCTATAATTGAACAGTGAGCTACCTTTAAGAGGAGACTGTTCAGGTACAGTCAAGGTGTATTCCCTTATGTGGGAGAGGCAGGATAAACAAAGTTCAAATTCCCTGGATGATGAATAGATGTAAGAAAGATGAAGTAAAGAAAGGATGTCTGAAAATATGATAGATATCAGATTGATAGTTTAAGTGAGAATCAGATTGAATGGAGACAGGACAGAGAAGGAAAAGCAAAACAAAAGTTGTAAGAGAAAGTATAAGAAGAGACTGGCTGTTTAAAGTTGAAATGAGAGTTGCAAATGCTGCATTTCTCTTTAAAAAAAAAACAAAGGTATTGGAATAAAACCAGCCAATTTAATTTTAGTGGTTACTTGGACAAATGCAGATTAAGTTAAGGCAGCACAGATATGCAGGACACATTTTCAAAAATTGCAAATGGTATAAAACTTGCAAGTGTTGTGAACTGAGGATAGACTTCAAGGAGGGCATGGCCAACCTGTTAGAATGGGTGGACATGTGGCTGATGAAATTTTATGCAGAGAAGTGTGACATGATGCATTTTGGTCAGGAGAGTAGGAATGAACAGTAAAATAAAGGCAACAATACTAAGGAAGGCACAGAAGCACGTGAACCTGAGGATGTATGCACAGAAATCATTGAAAGTTGCAGGGCAAGTTGAAAATTTCCTTATTATGGAAAAACAAAATCTGGACTTTGTAAGTAGAAGCAAACAATACAAAATCAAGAAAGCCATGGTAAGGTTTTATAAAATTTTGGTTAAATTAGATGACATTTTTCAAGTTCTGGGCACCATACTTCACAAAAGATATGACCCCATTAGAAAGAGTGCTGAAAAATGATTTACAAGAATGGCTCCAATAAAGAGAGACTTCAGTTATGTGGATTGATTGAAGAAGATGGGTATGCCATCCTCAAGAAGTGTTGAAAAGATATTTGATGGAGGTGTTTAGAATAATGAGGTGACTTGACTGATAGGGACAGGGAGAAACTGTTCATGTTGGCAGAAGAGTCAGAACCAGAGATCACAAATTTAAAGTGAGATGATAGATTGGCAGATAAAAATTTGGAATTAAGAGTCAAATCCATTGTTGGAAAAGCCCATCTGGTTCACTAATGACCTTTAGAAAGGGAAACTGCCTCCTTACCCAGTCTAGCCGACAGGTGACTCCAGACTTACAGAATCTGGTTGACTCTTAACTGATATGGAATGAGCAATAAATGCTGGCCTAGCCAATTATACCCTCATGCCCTGAATGAATAAAGGTGATTTTCAGAAGAAACAAAAGTAACATGAGAAAATTTGTGCACATTGTGAGTGGCTAGGTTCTGGAATGCTTTGTGAGAGACTGGGGCTTCAACGGGGTCTTTAATAACTATCCCAATAACATTTATAGGACCACAGGGAAAGAGAGATAGAGTGGAACTAGCTGAGTTGCTCCCTTACAAAGAGCTGACATGGATGTAATATTCTGAAGGCCTTGTCTTGTACTGTAAGCATTCAATGATTCCAGTTGGTGTTTATTATTGCCGTAAGTTCTATCAATTAGGACTTTATCCTGTTATATTATTGCTAGCCCTAAAAAATGAGCATGATTTCCTATTGGAAGTTTTAATGACTCATCATACCTACCTGCAGGCATGTTTTGTAGGTAATGCTGTTTTAATGAGGTGTGTGCAGTGTAATTACATATGTCCATCTGTTATTAGATTGCCATAATGCTTTGAAAACCTTTGCAGTTGTTGGTCTTGAAAGAAAGTGTGATTACGTGTAGGAAATAATGTAAACAACATTGAACCTGATTTTTTTTTCTCTATTGCAGAACCATATTTGGAGGAAGTGGGTGATTGCACCTCCTCAGGCCTTACCAAGCACCTTTTGTGTTGCCTTCTCTGTAACATGCCACATTCCTGAATGGGTTGGATTATTCTTTTGTGGGTATTTCTCATGAAAGCATGATATTGGTAATGAAAGAAATTGCATCTTATAATGTTAAATTATTTTTAAAAAGTTCAATTGGAATGTTATTCAATAAAGATTGACAGGATTGGCAATAAAAAGCAGGTTTCCCATTAATTGGAAGATAATGTGAACTGGTGTCCATGAAAAGATCAGAAAATATTCTTCCAGATCTTAGTTCTCCCAGGCCTGGGGGTGGGCTTGATGCCCTGTTGGTAAAAACAATGACTGCAGATGCTGGAAACCAGATTCTGGATCAGTGGTGCTGGAAGAGCCCAGCAATTCAGGCAGCATCCGAGGAGCTTCGAAATCGACGTTTCGGGCAAAAGCGGCTTTTGCCCGAAACGTCGATTTCGAAGCTCCTCAGATGCTGCCTGAATTGCTGTGCTCTTGATGCCCTGTTATTGAGTGTCCATAAGGAGGTCTGATTTCCTTACTCAGACACAAAAGTATTTGTTGATAGGTACTGTATCTTTCCAGAGACTGGTGGTCAGGTTCTGATCACAAATATTGCTCCCCCAGTCCCCATTAACATGTCTTCAACTTCTTGGAAGAATTCTAACAACAAAAACCGATCCCACCAGCACTTTCTCAGACCTAGACTTTGTGTGGTGAAGGTATTTGTCACTGGACGGGTGTTGGGGGGGATAAAATTAGCCAAGCTAAAACTGACAGTTCCAATTTCTCTGGCAAGACAGAAGATCTCTCCGTTTAGAAGTGGAACATTAAGGCAAGTGGACAGTCTCCGATTCTGATGGAAAGACTATAAATATTCTTGCATACACAGAAAACTCTTCATCCAGCATCTCCTTTAAGGTTTTGAACAAGGAACTAGTCTGTGACCATCGCCAATATGTAATACATTTGGAATTGCACACAACACAATTATAGAGAAGCTTAACGCTCACACAGACATACACAGACACACACACATAGACAAACAGACACACACAGATAATGTTGTCAGTTCTCTTGTTTCATTTAGAACTGAGACTCAGCAGGCAAAGGATTCTCAGTCAGGGATGACGGAAGGGTTTGGGTTCTGCCTTTATTTTCTTTGGGAATCGAGGAGGTGGGTGTATCTGAATCCAGAATCTAAATAAAGTCCGCGTACTGACCACTGAGTACATCTGGTGGTGTCAGACAGGAAAGCCTTGTTTTTCCCTCCCTCAGACCAAATCCGCTCCACCCACCCCCCGCCCCTCGCCATCCCCCGGCATATCGCCCTAAAACAAACTAATGTAATCTGCACACATTTCGGAAGTGAGTGGGAGCTGGTGGAGTTGAATTTCTTGCCCAATAAAAGTCACGGTTTAAATCACAGGGCAACTTGTATAACCAACTCATCAGCCAATAGGGCCCCTGTGGAATATACCGAGACGAGCTTCCCCACTTTGTCCTGTACAGAATGTTTGGTTGTGCCCTAACCTACAGAATAAATGGAGCCTCTCGACTAATACGGCCGCTGGTGACTAGGTCTCCGAAATCTGCAAGGATATTCTTCCAAAGCAGCCGGTCTATTTCCCAGCGATACTCCGGGCACCCAATTGAAATGGTGAAGCCAAAAAGAGAGGAGGAAATTTGAAAGGAATGCAGTCAGCTCATGTAACAGCTCTGACTTGGTGACTGGGAGATCAACCTGAAGTAATTCGGACCTCTGCCCCCACGTTCCCTCGTCCACATTCAGAATT
The DNA here is from genome assembly GCF_004010195.1 of Chiloscyllium plagiosum. Lineage (NCBI taxonomy): Eukaryota > Metazoa > Chordata > Chondrichthyes > Orectolobiformes > Hemiscylliidae > Chiloscyllium > Chiloscyllium plagiosum. The sequence goes on along the minus strand of NC_057723.1, from coordinate 15,130,994 downwards.
CCTCTCCTGCCCATTCCCCAGCATTTTCTAGACTTTATTTACTTGTGTTTGTTTTCGGTAAACATGTTCCCATACTAATCAAGTAAATCGGATTTCACCTTGATTAATTTCGAAATTTAAGGCACTTGAGCATCGAGTCAAAGTTGAGTTGATTCCAATACAACTACAATATCCTTTGCCTTGTCGCTTCGCGCACTTATGTACTACACTGGGTTAGGAAACTTTAAGATGTATAAAATTGTATCTCATTTCTTTTCCTCTCCGATCTCCGCAAGCCCATATATGGTGTTTCAGGAACAAAAAAGAAGGGACAGGTATTGCTGGAGAAACTCAGAAGGTCTGACATTACCTGTCGAGAGAAAGCAGAAATAATGTTTCCAGCCCAGTGACCCTTCTTCAGAAACAAAACGTTAACTCTGTTTTCCGCTCTGCATAGACACTGCCAGACTTGCCCACCTTCTCCATCAAATGGTGCTTGGTATGCTTTCCTTTATTGGTCAGAGTATTGACTACAGGAGTTGTAAGGTCATGTTGCGGCTGTACAGGACATTGGTTCGGCCACTTTTGGAATATTGTGTGCAATTCTGGTCTTCCTTTTGGAAGGATGTTGCAAAACTTGAAAGGGTTCAGAAAAGATTTACAAGGAGGTTGCCAGGGTTGGAAGATTTGAGCTACAGGGAGGGGCTGTTTTCCCTGAAGCTTCAGAGGCTGAGGGGTGACCTTATGGATGTTTATAAAATCATGAGGGGCATGGATAGGGTAAATAAACAAAGCCTTTTCCCTGGGGCGGGGAAGTCCAGGACTAGAGGGCATAGGTTTAGGGTGAGAGGGGAAAGGTATAAAAGGGACCCAAGGGGCAACATTTTTTTTTAAAGCAGAGGGTGGTGTGTGTATTGAATGAGCTGCCAGGGAAAGTGGTTGAGGCTGGTACAATTACAGCATTTAAAAGGTGCCAGGATGGGTTTATTAATAGGAAGAGTTTTGAGGGGTATGAACCAAATGTGGGCAAATGGGACTAGATTAGGTTGGGATATCTGGACGGCCTGGACGAGTTGGAACAAAGGGTCTGCTTCTGTGCTGTACAACTCTATGACTCTAAATACTGGCACCGTTTCATTTTTCCAGTATCTGCCGTTCTCTGCTGGACAATGGTGTTTTAGTGTAGCGTACACATTGGATGGGCATCGATATTTGCTCAAACTGTACTAACAGGTGTGCCATTGTGGTGCAGTAACTTCAGCCCAATGGTTAACCTGCTCGATTAGGACCATTGCTTTCCGTGTTCACCCTCCCTCTCGTGATAGTTCAGAAACGCACTGTCAAAACGGGCGTTATTGGAAATTCATTGTTGGGGGGAGGGTGGGGTGGGGAGAATACATTTAGAAAAGAAGACGGGGGTGTGGTTATGTGGAAGGAAGGGAGTAAGTTGTTATCACACACAGTTTCCCCATCTCCTACAGGGACCCACCCGAAACAGGAAAATAATAACTGTAGACAGATGTTAACTCGCCCCGCCAATATCCAGCTGTCTGCACCTGCTGAGCGGGTCCAGCTGTAAATAACTCCACAGCCAACACACAGGAGCCAGCCAGGGATACATCTGGAGATTTAACCACCCACCTCCCCATCACCTTCCCAACCCCTTTCCACTCATCAGCCAAGCAAAGACACCCCCACTATCCCTCTCCAAACCCACAGACTCCAGCTTGTTCACCATGGAGAGATAACCCCCACCATCCCGCCCAAACCCGCAGACTCCAGCTTGTTTACTTCATAAAGCACAGTGGGACTGTTAACCCGCATGATGCAAGTTAGAGGTGAACCCAAGGGGAATCGTTCCCGTTAGCCCTCTTTGTGCAGAGTACAATTAAAACATGACTTACGACAAGACGGCGTCACACGAATCTGTGTTTTAACTGTGATAAGTAAATCAGGAACTTTCCGAGATATTTTTAAAATACTCAATTTACTTTAAAACCGGCAAAACTGCAAACGGGACATTTCTCAATCGCGTTGGGTTCATTGAAGATACAGTTTGTAGTAAACGAATTAAATACAAACAATGACATAAGTACGAGGAGTGCGCCATTTAACCTTATTAAAATTATGGGTTTTGTTTTCACTTGCACAGTTGTGTTAACAGCAAGACGAATCAATGGCTCCCAGCGTTTCAAAAAGTTGGTAAAGATAGTTTCCATTAAACAAAACGCAAAGGGAGTGGTCACGTTGTGTCGCGGGGAAAGGGGTGAGAGAGCAGCTCCTTTGTTAGTTTGTTCTTCTTCGGAACATTCACAAAGCAACTTCGTCTCAGTTACTGTTATCACGGATGTTTCTCACTGGGACATAGTAGTGAAATGTAATCTATCACTCTCCCTGCTTCAGGGTAGGGAAAGTGTCTGTGTATTGGGTGGTGGGGAGATAGATTTGAACCGCAGTTAAAGTTCCCTTTCCTGCAACAAAAGACACGTAAATGGCCCCAAAAGGGGCAAGTCACCTGTTCAGCAATCGGATCCACGACCGTAGAGACATATTTGTAAAAGTATATTCAGGAAAAGAAAGATCCTTCAACTTTGCAGAACTTTGTAGCGTCTAGATCGACTTCACCAAGAGTAGACTAAATACTAAACCCAAGAGCATCTTGCACTTTTCCCACAAACAAAGGAAATCCTTGAGAAATAGCCCATGGACCAATACTAGGAACAAAGCCTTTGTTAACCGTTAGGACAGTCTAAATAACACTACATTGTAAGTCAGTGTGGGTGGGATGCAGAAGTGACAGATAAGGAGCAGCAAAAGAACAAATCGTCAGAAAAAAGATTTTAAAGGATGCAATCTCAAAACAGGCGGTTTACTTGTAATAATTGATCATGAATCGAACATATCCGTAGAAATCCTAAAGGATTAGTTTTGGAAAACAAACAGAAAACACATACAGTAGCTCATACCTCAGAAAGGAGAAGACCGCACGGCAGTGAGAGAGCACCAGGCTAACTGAGGGAATGGAAGAAACCGACTCTTTAGAGCAAACTGGCAGGAAATGAAGCAATGATATCTCTGGTGGGCTGGCTCTCCCTCTCTCTCTCTTTATCCCTCCCCCTCTTCAAATTGTTCTGGTTGGAAATTCAAATGCATAGTTTGCTATTGGAATGCACCCACCACCGCAGCCCAGAACAATCTATCCACTCCCTTCTTTGGCCAGATTTACTGCACTATTCCCGTAACACTACATTATAGCACCAAACAGCACGACTCTGCTCAATTTAGTGCACTTCCGCTTCTGCTTGTGAATGATAGCTGCATATATCAATTAATTAGCAGCGGCTCATCTTTACTTCAGTAATCGTTTCTTTTTGCCTCAGCTGATAGTCTGGCAGTGCTTTAAGAACGAAAAAAACATCTGGATTTGTTTTATATGGCGGGGGGTGGTGGAATGGGGTGGTGAACTGTCAACGTGGCAACTGCATTTCTACGTGGTTCACATTTACATGTAAAGGAACCCAAAGATGAAGGCAGTGCAGATAATTACCACGGTCTATCTCCGGAGACGTGGCTCTCAACTGCACCCTCGATAAACATGCTCCAGCCAACATAACGCCTGCAATGGAATTCACTGATTAGCTTGTTAAGAATGTGCCCTTTTTTTGTGCATTTCTGCAATGAAGATGTAGAACTTTTAAGCAAAAATATGATTCCAAAACTGATTATTTTTAAATAGACTTTTGTTCCAATTCGAATCTTTGGGAGTTCTTGTCTGTTTCTTGGTTTGCATTTGTCGAGGTCATGAAAGTAATTTTAATTAAATTATACCCAATGGAGTGTGCTTAGTATTCACATCATAGTGAACTAAACAACAGCAAAGATGTCTACCCCCGTGTCCTGGCCAATGTTTATCCCTCAACCAATATAAAAACAAAGATGCACATGATCTCATTACTGCCAATAGCACCTTACTCACTGGCTATAGTGACCTATTATACTACATAATTATAATGCTGTATATTTTGTAAAGAAAACCAATGGTCAAAGAATCTTACCTAATGGCTCCCAGAATCAGTTTGGGACTAGACTATACTTATTGCAGGAAAAAAATTATGAGACGTCTTGAAATTCAATTAATATTGAATATAATAACCTTGCATCTTGTGCTACAGGTTATTTTTAAATTGAAACATTTGGAAACTAAAAGTGGGCTACAAACAAGTTGTATAAATTCACAGTTAATTAACCACCATGAAGACATACCTCGTGTGGCCATGACAACCTATAGTTCAAAAGCAAATAATTGTCTCTAAGACCTATTCTAAATTTCAAAAGATGCTACATAAATGCCAGATTGTTTTTAAACCTCCTATACTTACAGCCATTTCTATTTAGGACCAATGTGGAAGCCACTGTTAGTTAATGCCCAATATTAGATGTTTGCTTACAGTAAATTTCACTGCCTGATTACGTCCATTGGCTGGATTCTGTTTTTCATTCCAAGTCTACTAACATCTATTTGGATAGTTCTGTTCATTTCCATTTTCAAGTTTATGCCTTTCAAAACATGTGATGATTGCTTATTTCTATACTATCTAAAGGAATAGTAATAGGATATTCAGCCTCTCAAGTCTGTTCCACCATTCAGTTAGAAAATGGTTGGTATGTACCTCAACACTGTAACTTTCCTTTGCTCCATAATCAGAAAGTGGTGGAGGCTGGTACAATTGCAACATTTAAAAGGCATTTGGATGGCTATATGAATAGGAAGGGTTTGGAGGGATATGGGCCAGGTGCTGGCAGGTGGGTCTAGATTGGGTTGGGATATCTGGTTGGCATGGCCGGGTTGGACCAAAGGGTCTGTTTCCATGCTGTACATCTCTATGACTCTATAATCCTTGATAAGTATGACAAACAGAAAACATATTGATGACCTTGAAAATTTCAATTGACCCAGCACCCATATCCTAATTTTGATTCTCATTTTTGTGAAAAAGTACATCTTGCTTTCACTATTAGAAGTATAGTACATTCACTTCTCTATGCTTTGCATTCCTTGCTTTCCAATACATTGATACATACTTCTCACTTTCTGTGACAAATCAGAATTCAATGTCTTCTGAAATATTTTTCTGTTCTTCACTGATGTACCACATCATTTCTAAACAAATATTTTACCTCTACTATCTCTAAATGTATCTATAGATCCATCTTGATCCTCTCTATGGTTTGACATCCCATGAACTACCATCTTGCCTTTAATATACTATATCCAATGATTAATTATATTCTATACATTGTAACATGCTCATCTTCAATGCTATGTTAGATTTCAAAACTGTATGGAGATCCATGACAAATTAAGACTATTAGACATTTAAAAATAGGAATATGAGAAAGCCTGTTCCCTCTTCAATATGATCATGACAGATCAGACACTTGTGTTCACATTCCACATAACACTTGATTCCCCCACTGAACAAAAACCTATTTATCTCAGCCTTAAGTGTACTCAAGGACTTTGCCAAAAGCTCTCTTTAGCAAAGGGTTCCAAAGGCTCACAATCCTCTGAGAGAAGAAATTCCTCCTCATTCCTATCTTAAATTGCCCCTTTATTCTGAGATCATGCCCTCTGGTCCTAGAGTCTCCCATGAGGAGAAGTATCCTCTCAGTATTTACCATGTCAAGCCCTTTAGAATTCTATATGTTTCAATCAATTCATTTCTCATTCTTCTCAACTCTATTCAACAGGTTGCATAGAGTTCCAACCTGTTTAACATTTGGTCATAAGCCAATCCCTCCATATTGGGAATCATCCTGGTGAACCTTCTCTGAACTGCTTCCAAAGAAATAGGATCTTCTCTTAAATAAGGAGACTAAAACTCTTCACAATATTCCATTGTGGTCTCACTAGCAGCTTCTACAGTTGCAGTAAGACTTCCCTATGCTTATACTCCAATCCCCTTGAAATAAGGGCCAACATTCAAAAAGCCTTCCCGATTACCTGCTGCTAGCTTGCTGTGTTTTGAGTACACAAGTAACTGCAAGTCCCTTAGTGTGACAGCTTTCTGCAGTTTTGCTCAATTTAAATAATATTCTGTTCTTTTGTTCTTCCTTCCAAACTGAATAACTTTTCATTTTTACACATTTTACACTATTTGCCAACAGTTTGCCCATTTCTTAATCCATTAATATCTCTCAGTAAACTGTTTGTATCCCTCTTGCAACCTGCCTTTCTGCCTATTTTTGTGTCATCTGCAAATTTGGCTACATTAAATTCCTTCCTCCAAGTCGTTGATGTTTATTGTAACAGTTGCGGTCCCAGCACTTATCCTCATGGAACTCCACTGGTCACAGGTCACCAACCTGAAAAAGAACCCTTATCCCACTTGCTGTTTTGTGCCCATTAGCTAATTCTACACCTTTTCCAACATACTACCACCAACACTGTGGGCTCTTACGACTTAAATTTTCAAGAGGACTGCCATAAATCTTATCACCATGTTCCAAAAAAGCCTATTTCTAGCATTATGCTTCTTAACAGTGGAGAGATGGCATAACTTTTACAGATTCTTCATTGCAGATTATGTCACAGCACTTTTCTCTGAGTCTTTGTAGCTTTCCATATTGCAATGTTTATTTTTTCTTTGTCATACTTTGCATATTGTTGCATTTCTTTCTAATATGTTTATGTTCTGCGTATTCTACCTCTACCTGACTTGAGATTACTTGAGGGAAATGTATTGTATTTGTCAAGAAAAAAATAGAAAGGCTTGGTAGGCAGTCACAGATTAAAAACTGAAAATAGGAATAGCACCTCACTCAGTCAACTTCCATGGCTCATTAAAGATAATAACTTGAGAAAAATATTTCCATCAGGTTTATCAGATGAAACAGAAGCTAATTCACGCCAGTAAATGACCATCAATCCTTGACATTTAATGGTGTTATCATCAATGAAGCCTCCACTATCAACATCCTTGGGGTTACTATTAACCAGAAACTCAACTGGACATGCCACATAAACACAATGGGTAAAAAGTAATTTCTGGATTAGTGGTGCTGGAAGAGCACAGCAGTTCAGGCAGCATCCAAGGAGCTTCGAAATCGACATTTCGGGAAAAAGCCCTTCATCAGGAATAAAGGCAGTGAGCCTGAAGGGTGGAGAGATAAGCTAGAGGAGGG
>NC_057723.1:15100615-15123492 GCF_004010195.1 Chiloscyllium plagiosum | reverse complement strand
TGGGCGCAGGTTTTGCAATTCCTGCAGTGGCAAGGGAGTGTGCCACGACGGGACGGTGGTTCGTTGGGGGGCGTGGACCTGACCAGGTAGTCACGGAGGGAACGGTCTTTGCGGAAGGCGGAGGGGGGTGGGGAGGGGAATATATCCCTGGTGGTGGGGTCTGTTTGGAGGTGGCGGAAATGTCGGCGGATGATTTGGTTTATGCGAAGGTTGGTAGGGTGGAAGGTGTGCACCAGGGGCGTTCTGTCCTTGTTGCGGTTGGAGGGGTTGGGTCTGAGGGCGGAGGTGTGGGATGTGGACGAAGTGCGTTGGAGGGCATCTTTAACCACGTGGGAAGGGAAATTGTGGTCTCTAAAGAAGGAGGCCATCTGGTGTGTTCTTTGGTGGAACTGGTCCTCCTGGGAGCAGATATGGCGGAGGCGGAGGAATTGGGAATACGGGATGGCATTTTTGCAAGAGGTAGGGTGGGAAGAGGTGTAATCCAGGTAGCTGTGGGAGTCGGTGGGTTTATAAAAAATGTCATTGTCAAGTTGGTCGTCATTAATGGAGATGGAGAGGTCCAGGAAGGGGAGGGAGGTGTCAGAGATAGTCCAGGTAAATTTAAGGTCAGGGTGGAATGTGTTGGTGAAGTTGATGAATTGCTCAACCTCCTCGCGGGAGCACGAAAGTCAGGGGCTAGGAATACTGCATCACGTACCTCACCTCCTGACTCCCGAAAGCCTATCCATCATCTACAAGTCTGGAATGTGATGGAATACTCCCCATTTGCCTGGATGGATGCCATTGCAGTAACACTCAAAAAGCTTGAAACCTTCCAGGAAATAACAGCCTTCTTGATTGGCACCACATCTGCAAGCACCTACTCTCTCTAATACCTACACTCAGTAGCAGTGATGTGCACTATCTACAGCACCTTCTAAACCCACAACCACTTCCATTTAGGAGTACAAGGGCAGCAGATACTTGGGAACTCAACTCATGGAAGTTCCCCTCTAAGCCACCCACCATCTTGACTTGGAAATATATCATTGTTCTTTCACTGCACTGGGTCAAAATCCTGGAATTCTCTCTCTAAGGACATTAAGAAAGCAGCTCACCATCACCTTTTCAAAGGCAACTAGGAATGAACAATAAATGCTGCCTAACCAGCAACAATCACATCTCACAAATGAATAAAACAAAAAATGTGTGTTTACTCATGCTCGAGTTTTGGTATCTCATTGAGTAAATGTTTGAACTACTGTTTCTGCCATGTTCTGTGTGAATGCAGCAGTCCTATGTATTCATAAGCACATTATTTATATTCTATCCAGGAAGATGCATGCTTAAAATGAAACATATATTGCATTCAATGAACTGATCGGAGGAGCTAGCATATCCTGTACATTGTGAGCTGACAGTAAATGCATACCTGAGCTCCACCAGTATTGGGGCAAACATTTCCTCAGAGTGACATTAAAACCATATTTAACAGAATATATTTCTGTGCTGATGAGACTGATCTCTCTTGAGACAGTGATTACCATCTGCAATTAACTTCATTGGTCCTTGGCTGAGGAAATATCATCTAGTGTTGCTGCTTTAAATTGGTAACTTGAAACATTTCCTCAAAAGTACTTATACTGGCTGAGAAAAGGATCAGATTTGACAGATATGTCCTTCAAGGTCACAAAATGGATGGCAACTTTGATTCCGATGTTGAGAGAATTCTGGTGTGAATGTGAAATGTGAGCACCTATAATGTAACATTCAGGAAAGGAGAGAAATGGAAAAAGAAGGATTTAAACCCATTACTTTGTGCACAACCCCTGATCAAATTTTCCCATATCTTCACGTAGAGTTCAAAGTCTGTGAGCAGATTTGTAACTTGGGTGCTCGTTGTTGTGGTTCTGTTCGCCGAGCTGGGAATTTGTATTGCAGACATTTTGTCCCCTGTCTAGGTGACAGGACCCAATATACCGACCACTGCAGCGGACAGCTGGAACTGACAACCGGAAGCGGCAGATTCAAACCACTACAAATGCCGGAGGAAAGATCACAGAAGCGCTTCACAGGAGGCTCCCAAGCACTGGGGATGTCACCTAGACAGGGGACGAAATGTCTGCAACACACATTCCCAGCTCGGCGAACAGAACCACAACAACGTAGAGTTCATTTGCCTCAGCTGATGTTTTATGCTGAACAAGCTTACTCATTTTGGAGGGGCCATAGAGGAAATACAACATTATCATTTGTCCAGTCTTATTATACTCACATCTTGTTATCAGGCACAGCACTTTCCACGAAGGAAAACATTTGCTGACCATGGTAATTGAATTATTCTACTCTGCTGCTTGTTGGAGGATTCATTTATTGAGGAATTTGAGAAAACATATAACCATAATTACTGAGATAGCAAGGAATGGATTGAAACAATTGCAACGAACACACGGAATTTCACATATCACACAGCCCATACATGGCGTATGAAACACATAGTAAAGCAAATAGCACTTGAAACATACACAATGCATCTGTATCAGGGCCACTGAATCACTAACACTTACTAATGTTATGTTGACTTTTATTTTCATTTGGAAACAAATGCCTCTGCTTGATTTCAAATGGCAATGCTTCATGAGAGCTGCTTTCACAAATTTGACAGCTATATAAAAATTAGTAGCAAACAGTGATTGATGAAAGTTACTGAAGGAAGCAGTCAATTTTACCATATTATGAGGGTCCATTCCTTGAGGGTAATGTAAAGTTCACCACTACCTGTCAGTAATATCCTCTCATTTGCTGCGTAAATGATAGGGTAGAGTACTTTCCAGGTGTGATAATTGATGGTCACAATTTATATGGATCAAGTAACAAGGTAAGAACTATAATGACTGACTGAGAACCACCTGTCTGATCACTTCATAATTAGAAGTGCTACAGAAATAAAATTTAATGTTCTTCTGCTAAATATTTCTTTCTGTTGTCTATGTTGCTTAATCCACTTTGGTCTCTTCCGATGTTCTTCATTTTTTCTCATTCAAGGGAATTTTGATGGGCTACATACAAAGTAGCACTTGGGATATTCTGCACAGAACATACTGGATTGCAGCAATCTTAAAACCAATCACAATCACATGTGCAGTTCTCATCTATTAAATAAATTCATTTGGACTCAGCTTTGAAAAAGATTAAGAATCGACCAACAAGTGATTTACCTTAACAGACCTTTCTTGACAGAGAGAAGGAATGACCCAACATTGATCCAAAGGAAAGACATACTGTATTCAAAATGTTATCTCTGTTTCTCTCTCAACCTATGTTACCCAACCCAGTTTCTCCAGCGTTTTCTGTTTTTATTTCAGATTTCTCACTACCACAGTATTTTGCTTTTATATCTTCCTTCAGCATTGTCTATAGAATAACCTCAGTACATTTTCATCCTCAGGAACTTAGATTCAATAGCATTGCTTCCTCTGGCTGAAAACCTCTTTCATACATACTATGTCTGTGTGGAGCTGCGAATCACCCCAACACACCTCCCAGTACTCAAAGGCTTTGGATTACTCCAAAATATTTTATCCAGTTTATTGCCATTGGCTGGTAGCTCAAACCCACTCTTTAGTAGCTACTTTATTAGGTTTCTTAAGATGACACATGCATCCTTCTCCTGTTAGAGCTGTTAGCATTCCCACCCAACTTCAGATCAAGTTGTAAAAACGCCATCCCATATTCCCAATTCCTTCGTCTCCACCAAATCTGCTCCCAGGAGGACCAGTTCCAAATCGTACAACCCAGATGGCCTTCTTCTTCAAGGACTGCAATTTCCCCAAAGACGTGGTCGACGATTCCCTCCACCGCATCTCTTCCACTTCCCGCTCCTCCGCCCTTGAGCCCCGCCCCTCCAACCGCCACCAGGACAGAACCCCACTGGCCCCCACCTACCACCCCACCAATCCCCATGTACAGCGCATCATCCGCCGTCACTTCCGCCACCTCCAAACAGACCCAGCACCAAGGATATATTTCCCTCCCCTCCCCTATCAGCTTTCCGTAGAGACCACTACCTCCGCGACTCCCTTGTCAGATCCACACCCCCCACCGACCCAACCACCACTCCCGGCACCTTCCCTTGCAACCGCAGGAGGTGCAACACTTGCGCCCACACCTCCCCCCTCACTTCTCTCCAAGGCCCCAAAGGAAACTTCCATATCCGCCACAGATTCACCTGCACCTCCACCCACATCATCTACTGCATCCGCTGCAGCCGGTGTGGCCTCCTCTATATTGGCGAGACAGGCCGCCTACTTGCGGAGCGATTCAGGGAGCACCTCTGGGCCACCCGGACGAACCAACCCAACCACCCTGTAACACAGCATTTCAACTCCCCCTCCCACTCCACCGAGGATATGCAGGTCATTGGACTCATCCACCGCCAAACCACAACAACCCGACGGTCGGAGGAGGAGCATCTTATCTTCCGACTGGGAACCCTCCAACCACATTCCTGAAGAAGGGCTTATGCCCGAAATGTTGATTCTCCTGTTCTTTGGATGCTGCCTGACCTGCTGCGCTTTTCCAGCAAAACATTTTCAGCTCCAACTTCAGATCAAGGCCACTTCAGAGTTTTATCAGCCAGATGGAAATGTTGGTCCTTCAGTGCTTATCCCCCTTCAAATTAGAGCCCTGGCAACACGCAACAGTCTAATCCAAAGACATGTAACAAGCTATTTTTGAGATACACACTTCAGCTTTGACATTCAATCAGAAGTTGAAGGATAATGTTGATATCTTTTTCTTTTGCTATAAGTTCAAAACTAACCCATTTTACCCTCTTCCAGTATGGAATTCAAAACAACATTAACACATCAGCCTTCTATTGGGAATTCCTCACAGCCTCAATTATATTCGAGACAGCCCAGTGCATGCTCTTCAAGGTATAACCTTTTAGTTGGGGTAACAGTGCCAGTAAAGCACAAAGTGATCATTAGAAACAGCACATTGTACATGTTGACAAATCATTACTGAATACAAATGGATCTATATCCAAGAGTACCAAACTCGGATTAGGCAAGAATTAGGATGCATAGAATGGGGTAGCAAAATGCAGGGGATGCAGACAATGGAAATGTGGAGCTGCTTTAAGGAATGGAATTGCGTGTCCTTGATGCGTGTCAGGCAGGGAGGAAGTGATAAGGTACCGGAACCGTGATTTACTGCAGAAGTTGCATCTCTTCTTAACCAGAAGAAGGAGGCTTATGTGTTGATGAGGCAAGATGCTTTGGATGAGGCGATGGAGAGCTACAAATCAGCTAGGAAGGATTTAAAGAGAGAGTTAAGAAGAGCAAAGAGAGGACACGAGCAGTCTTTAGCAAATAGAATAAAGGAGAACCCTAAAACTTTCTTTAGATGCTTCTGTGATGCAGCTGCTTTTGGATAGGGTTTAAGGATTACTTGTGATGAAAGCTACAGACCTCTAATCTTCAAGACATCCTTCTTAGACTATAATACTGCTAAGAAGCCATAAGCATATGAATAAAAACCAATGATGATCAAATTATAGGTTAACACCTTCCTAGAGACTTCACTTAAACTGAATCAGAGGTTTTGATGCTCAGAGTTTGAAAGGTGGTCATTACCTGAGTTAGTTAAAGTAATGTTTGGTCTCCTGCCGTCTGTTCTGTTTTAAAATAAAATGACTAGATTGAACTGAGCACAGTGGAAGTTAGCTTCCGTTACTGATCTTCTTCTTATGAATTAAATGGCAATATAGCCTGATTATTATTTATAGAACATGAGACACTCACATTGTTATTTCTTTTGATGGAATTGTATCAAACATTACCATGTATTTATAATTCTCATACTTGTCACTGTTTTAAGTAAGAATGTAGAACAGTCTGTTCGAAACATCTCCAAGATTATCCTTGATGCATTTTGATTTTAAGTTGGTATAAAGAAAGTTAGTGCTTCTGACTAAGTGATCATTCTTTACTGGTCAATAGCTTTCCCAAATAGCACACAAATGAAATCAAATGGTGTGATCAATATTCTTCTAATTATACCTTGGACAGAGAAAGCATATTTGGTCAAGGATTTCGAGAGTCACAGGTGAGGTGCCGGAAGACTGGAGGTTGGCAAAAGAGGTGCCACTGTTTAAGAAGGGCAGTAAAGACAAGCCAGGAAAATATAGACCAGTGAGCCTGACCTCGGTAGTGGGCAAGTTGTAAGAGAAAATCCTGAGGGACAGGATGTACCTGTATTTGGAAAGGCAAGGACTGATTCGGGATAGTCAACATGGCTTTTTGCATGGGAAATCATGTCTCACAAACTTGATTGAGTTTTTTGAAGAAGTAACAAAGAAGACTGATGAGGGCAGAGCGGTAGATGTGATCTATATAGACTTCAGTAAACCGTTCGACAAGGTTCCCCATGGGAGACTGATTAGCAAGGTTACATCTCATGGAATACAGGGAGAACTAGCCATTTGGATACAGAACTGGCTCAAAAGTAGAAGACAGAGCTGAGAAGTGGCAGATGGAGTTTAATTCAGGTAAATGCAAGGTGCTGCATTTTGGGAAAGCAAGTCTTAGCAGGACTTTTTCACTTAATGGTAAGGTCCTAGGGAGTGTTGCTGAACAAAGAGTCCTTGGAGTGCAGGTTCATTGCTCCTTGAAAGTGGACCGCAGGTAGATAGGATAGTGAAGAAGACATTTGGTATGCTTTCCTTTACTGGTCAGAGTATTGAGTACAGGAGTTGGGAGGTCATGTTGTGGCTGTACAGGACATTGGTTAGGCCACTGTTGGAATATTGCATGCAATTCTGGTCTCCTTCCTATCGGAAAGATGTTGTGAAACTGGGAAGGGTTCAGAAAAGATTTGCAAGGATGTTGCCAGGGTTGGAGGTTTTGAGCTATAGGGAGAGGCTGAACAGGCTGGGATGTTTTCCCTGGAGCATTGGAGGCTGAGGGGTGACCTTATAGAGGTTTACAAAATTATGAGGGACATGGATAGGATAAATAGACAAAGTCTTTTCCTTGGAGTTGGGGAGTCCAGAACTAGAGGGCATAGGTTTAGGGTGAGAGGGGAAAGATATAAAAGAGACCTAAGGGGCAACCTTTGCATGCAAAGGGTGGTACGTGTATGGAATGAGCTGCCAGAGGATGTGGTGGAGGCTGGTACAATTGTAACATTTAAAAGGCATCTGGATGGATATATGAATACGAAGGGTTTGGAGGGATATGGGCCGGGTGCTGGCAGGTGGGACTTTGATTGGTATGGGATACCTGGTCGGCTTGGACTGGTTGGAGTGAAGGATCTGTTTCCATGCTGTACATATCTATGACTCTATGATTCTATGTTAGAATTATGCTAAATTGCCCGTAGTGTTAGGTAAGGGGTAGATGTAGGGATATGGGTGGGTTGCGCTTCGGCGGGTCGCTGTGGACTTGTTGGGCCGAAGGGCCTGTTTCCACACTGTAAGTAATCTAAACTAATCTAATATGATTTCATAGTATTCAGTCTTTTATACAGTACATCTTGTGGATTAGCTGAGTTAATGCTCCAAAGACAATCACCAATTCCAGTTGCTAGTGAGCTTTGTGCCACCTGCACATTTCAAGTTGAGGATCCATGAATGGATAGTCAAATATTCCTAAATAATTTTATTAAGTAGGAACAGTTTAGATATGATGCATTAGCTAAATATACAGGAAAGTGTACAAGTGTGACAACTGAGTGAGGTTCACTGATTCCAGAAGACAAACAGACACTTGGCACAGAATATTTTGATTGCATACGCTTGTGATTAAGCGCTCTGTCATCTAGCTGAACTGTTACGAGCTCTTCATCTGGTTGTCCTCCATCTTCCCTTGACTATCTCCCATCTAAAGGAAAGCAGCACAATATAGATCATTTGGAAAGTTGGGCGGAGAAATGGCAGATGGAGTTTAATCTGGACAAGCATGAGGTGATACAGTTTGGGAGGACAAACGCAAGAGGAAAGTATATAGTAAATGGCGAGACCCTGAGTAGTATTGATATACTGAAGGATCTTGGGGTCCAAGTCCATAGCTCCCTGAAAATGGCAACACAAGTAGATATGGTGGTAAAGAAGGCATATGCAAGCTTGCCTTCGTTGGCTCATAGCATTGAGTATAAACATTGGTAAGTCATGCTGCACTGTATAAGATTTTTGTTAGGCCACATTTGGAGTACTGTGCATGGTTCTGATTGCCACACCCTAGGAAGGATGTGCACTGTTTGGACAGGGTGCAGAAGAGGTTTACCAGGATGTTGGCTGGATTGGAATGTATTAGCTATAGGGAGGACTTGGACAAATTTTGATTGTTTTCACTAGAGCATCGGAGGCTGAGGAGCGACCTGATAGACTGATGTAAAATTATGAGGTGCATGGTTAATTTGGATAGTCAGTCTCTCTTACCTAAGGGTGGAAATGTCAAATGGTAGGGGTCATAGGTTTAAAGTGAGAGGGGGAAAGTTTAAAGGAAAATGTTTTGCACAGAGAGTTGTAGTTGACTGGAACTCCCTGCTAGGGAAAATGGTAAAAGCAGATGTAATAGCAAAGTTTATGAGGCATTTAGACAGACACATGTACAGGCAGAGAGTAAGGGATATAGACCATGTGCAAGCAGATGGAATTAGTGAGAAGAGCATCATTATATGCAGACATGGTAAATCAAAGGGCCTGCTCCTATGTTGCACTGTACATTGTTCTGTGTTCTACATTCCTAAAGAAGGTGATTGCCTGACAAGCACCACTCTCTATCTCCAATCATTTGTTTTTTTTATTTCTAGTGACTGGTCATTTAACTAATGTCAATCATTTATTTGAACCTTTCTTGCTAATGAATACAGTGAAGGTATCCAGAAATTGGGTGGGTCTCTACTCCCCCCGTTCATCATTTCAGTTTAAGGTCACTTTTAGTTTACCTCATGCTGAGGGCTGTTTGTGAAATCTCACTAAACAGTTGTATACAGGAACACAAGGCACCATCCTTTCAACGTAGGAATGTCAACATGGAAGCCTTATCCAACAGATCATGAAATTTCTGTGAATTATACATGTTCGCAATTTTTGAGAAGATTTGTAGCTCTGGTTGATGTTAAGTATGTAAGTTAGCTTGCTGAGCTGGAAGATTTCTTTTCAGACATTTTGTCACCATGACCAGTTAACATCATCAGTGTGAGTCGCTGGTGAAGTGAGAGT
Organism: Chiloscyllium plagiosum; assembly: GCF_004010195.1. NCBI lineage: Eukaryota > Metazoa > Chordata > Chondrichthyes > Orectolobiformes > Hemiscylliidae > Chiloscyllium > Chiloscyllium plagiosum. The sequence continues at coordinate 15,114,284 of NC_057723.1, read as the reverse complement.
ATGTCTTACCTCTGTATTTATAAGTCTTGGTTTCTTAAGGTGGATGATGTCATTTCCGGTTTTTTTTTCAAGGGAAGGTAGATATGATCTAAGTCAATGTGTTTATTGATGGAGTTCTAGTTAGAATGTTATGCCTCTAAGAATTCACATACGTGTTTTTGTTTTACCTGTTCTAGGATGTGTGTGGTGTTCTTCTTTGTCTGTATGAATGGAAACTAGTGATAGTGGGTTGTGTCTTTTGGTGGCTGGTTGGTGTTCATGTATCCTGGTGGCAAGTTTCCTGCTTGCTTGTCCGATGTAGTGTTTTTTTACAGTTTAGATTAGATTAGATTAGATTCCCTACAGTGTGGAGACGGGCCCTTCCACCCAACAAGTCCACACCAACCCTCCAAAGAGTAAACCACCCAGTCTCATTTCCCTCTCACTAGTAAACCTAACACTATGGGCAATTTAGCATGGCCAATTCACCTGACCTGCACATCTTTGGACTGTGGGAGGAAACTGGAGCACCTGGAGGAAACCCATGCAGACAGTTCTTGCATGGTATCTTGTAAATGACGTTAGATTTGCTGGTGGTATCTATTAGATCCTTTAGGTTCATTAGTCTCTGTTTAAGTGTGTTGGTATGTTTGTGTGTTGGGCTACCATGATGCCAAGGGGTCTGAGTAGTCTGGAAGTCATTGCTGATATGTTTTTGATGTAAGGTTATGTGGCTATAGTTTTAGGTTGCTTTGTGTCTGCTTGTTTGGGTTTGTTTCTGAGGAATTGGCAGATTGTGTTTATTGGGTATCCATTTTTCTTGAAAACGTAGTATAGATGTTTTTCTTCTGCGTTTTGTAGTTCTTGGGTGCTGCAGTGTGATGTAGCTCATTGAAACAATGTCTTGATGCAGCTCCGTTTGTGAGTGTTGGGATGATTGCTTCTGAAGTTAAGTATTTGTACATGTTATACATTAATTTTTCACTGAGTTTTTCCAGAGCAAAAAAGAAAATAGTTTCTCTGGCGAGGTGGGTCTTATGCTATGCTGACCAATTCCACAAGAATTTCACACTTATGTTGAAAAATATTATTTGTTAAAGCTGTTCCAGTTTCTGCACACATTGTATTACAAAGCCAAAGCCTGTGTTTTGGTTTGAGTAAATACAAAATTAAAACTTGGCCTTGTTAATCAGTTTAAGACAATGGAACAATGCACTCAGAATTGGGTGTTGCGTTTCTTTAGAATTGCATTTTTTCTTTTAAGTTCTGGCATTTTCTATGATCCTGTTGTTTTTGAACTGTGCATTGAAATTGAATTTACAGAAATTGTACTAACGGAGCAAACCGTAGCACAATTCCTCAAATTTAAACATTTTCACCAGTGCATCTCCAAAAGTTTCGAGCAGGTGTGTTGTGAGTTGGATTGTGAAAACTCCAGACAGTAGACATAAACCTCATCATTATCTGTCTTTCTATGAATTGGAAGGTGAAGCTCAGAAATTTTAATTTGTTGGGAACACTTATGATTATCAGTGCTTTAACATCAGAGGCTGGACCAAAGCTTTCACCTCAGGCTGATCTGTGTAAGTCAGCAATCTCTTGCAGGTGCAAATATTACACCTGTGTTGGAGCCTGAGGCTAAGTGATACGTGCTGCTCAAATTCAGTGTGGTATAACTTTTCATTACAGCAATAATGATAGCTTGGCAAGTGCTTGTTCACTTTTATGTGGAGAGCTTGATAGCCAAATCTCATTGGGTTGCCTCAGCTACTCATAATTTGTCATTGCCCTGATGATAGGTCGTAGAACTGAAAAACGAAGGCTGAATTTAATGTTTTGGGTTTATAGGTGGATTCTTGCTGCTGCGCTTAGTGAGTTTTCTTTCTGAATCGAACTAAACTCAAGCTTCTGGACTGGTATTGAAGGCTGCCCTTAACTTACAGTGTCAAGACTTGCAGAGCAAAGGTTATCCCTCTTAAACTTAACTGAGGCCTGCTTTCAACCATGTCAAACTTCGTGGCTTTGTGTCCACACTAAGCAGCCAGGAAAGACAGAAATTATGTGAGTTGGTAGCTCTGTCTGAAGGGACAAAGTGCAAAAAAGAAAGATCATACAAGCTCAGGATGCATCCAGGTAAGCTCAGAAGAAATGAGCATTATGACAGCAAACAAGGAGCCTGGAGATGCAGTCTGACCCAGTCCATGAATTGAGTGCATGTCACTGAGAACACAGTGACCTTGCAGTATCATTAAAATAGTAGTTGCCAGCGTAACTCAATGTATAGCTTTGAAATCCAGTAGCATCCTGCAAGTGGATTGCAGGTATGCCTTAATGGATCGTAGATGTTGGTACATGTTGGATTCCATGGTCTGCAGATGTAGCTAATGTGTGACTGGTGTCCAGGGAGTCTGCCCTGAAAGGCAAATGCCTGCAATCCAACAGGGATGTCTTTTGGAGCAAATCTGAAGTTGCCAATTCCTACTCTGACTTCTGTTTCAAGGCTACCCGATATCGAGCTTGTTTGTCATGTTTAGAAAATGGGGGAGCTGAATATTAATGCAACAACTGGACCATTAATAAGGTTTTTCATGAGCCATAGACCTCTTTAATTGGCAATTTGTCACTGTGTAGTAAGAAACTCACCACTCCACTTGGCAAAAACATAAAAGATGGTGTGAGATGTTCCCAAAGTCAATGTAAGTCTTACTGGATTTCTCATCTGATACTGCCATAAATCACATCTTACCCCATGTCACTCACACCCTTATAAAGACATGAAAGGCATACAGTAAATGCAATTTTGTTTGTATATAAGCCTTGATAAAGGCATACCTGGGCTCCCATCTCATTTTATGGTGCAAGATCCTAGAGTACTTTTCAAAAATAAAAACAGAAATTGTTGGAAACGCTCAGCAGATCTGGCAGCACCTGTGAAGAGAAATCAGAGTTAACATTCCAAGGAAGGGTCTGAGGAAGGCTCACCAGACCTGAAACATTAACTCTGACTTCTCTTCACAGAATCTGCCAGATCTGCTGAGTTTTTCCAGCAATTTCTCTTTTTTGTTTCTGATTACAACATCTGCAGTTCTTTCAGTTTTACCCAGAATACTTTTGTCCAGATTAATCCTATCACTGACACATTGGGCACATTAACATATTGTTGCAAGTGTTGATGTCCTTCATTGAAACAGAATCATATGTTAATAAGATCTAGTTTAACCTGAATTGGCACACCATGTAGTGCTATTGCTTGTTTTGGCATCGATGACTTTCAACATAATGAATTCCTTTTCAATGCTGCGTAAATTGTCTATCACATTGAAGGAGAGTGTCTAGGTCAGACATAGATTATAAATGTAGAAATATACCTCAATTAATATGGCTGAGCAACAGCAGTTCATAAAACCAGTGTGTGGGCATACTTATTAAATTATAAAAATTTATGACATTAGGGAGTTCTGAACGACAGATTAGTTCCAGCTTATTTTAGAGACTGCAGTAGTGATAAAAGCAAACACATTCCAGACACTAGGACCAACTTTATATAATGCTTCCTTTAATTACTGCATACATATAGATACTATCTTAGTTCTGCAAATATGCACTAGTCAGGTCAGGTTGGAATATCCATCTGCAGGAGAGATAGATTGTAAGTTTATAATGACAATAAGATTTTTTATTTAGTTACCTATCAAGGATCCCAAAATCAAATCTACCAATAATTTTCTACTCTTCCCCATATTTTCCATTTTCCCAAATTGCTTCTCCTGATTATCACCCTATTTCTCAGCACTTATGCTTTTATTTTTAACAAATGTTAAATATTCCCCTCACCAGCTCAAATTAATAATTAGTTCAAATGACCTGGCTAGCATAATATGTTTGCATATTACTCCTTAACGTTGTGGACAAAGGATGTCATGGCAGATAAGTATCCCAATGAATTGACAGGATGCATATTTTTTCCCTCTATTTCAGTGCAATGTGTGAGCAGATTAGACATAGTTCCTAATGGCCACACACCTGCAAACTATTCAAAATGAATTGATATTTGATGCTCCCTTAGTCAAATCACCCCTGTATAAAGTTTATAATCAGTTCTAAACAATGAATCTGAAAATATATGAAAATATATTATTTGTGGATTCATTAAAACATTGAGGAGAATGAGCTGTCTCCTGGAGTTCACTTTATTCCTGAAGAAGTACATAGTATTTTTTTTTCAAATGCAACTCAGAGAAATGTGGTTTACAAGAAATACGGTATCTGAGTTGATTTGGGACATGCCTTCTGGTAAGAGTATCATATTTGGTAAGAACAAGTGATTTTAGATTTATGGCTCCCTAAGATTTCCGCTACTGAGATTTGCCTCATCTCATTTCCCCATATGTTGGACACGAATTGATGGAGATTGTTTGCTATACTCCCTCTACAACAATACTGTCAGTGTATCAGGCTGCACTATTGGAGGCACCGACTGCTCTGAAGGGCTATTCCAAAAAACATCTGCGTTTTGTTTGATGTTCAAATATGACATCCCGGAAAACAGGGGCTCTTTTTCAAGAATGTTTTACTCTGTATGCCATCCCTGGTCAGAAGGAATATTCTTCCAGAGAAAATATTGACATGAAGATATTGCTTTCCTTAGATAATGCCCTCGGTCATCCTATTAAACTTGATGTCTTAATGATAAAAGTTAAGGTGTTTTTTTTTCTGCTACACAACAAGTAATAATTGCTAAAGCCCATAAATTAGTGGGGCAGCAGCAATGTTCTGGACCGGTTATGTAACTTATAGCTTCTCCTAGCTCATCAATGAAACAAATGATGAGAACAAGCCAACAATCAGGAAATTATAATATTCTCAAAGGACTAGGCAATGTCACTGAAAAATGGATGAACTTACATCATTGTGTATGAATGGTTTATGTTGAAAAGCCTGGTTCTAGTGTGTCAACAACCTCAGATTTGATGACATTGCTCCCTAAGTTCTTTCTTAAGCCTCTGAGTCTCTCTAGACATCTTTTCTCCTTTAATACATTCCCTAAGATTTTGGCCAAGTTTTGAGTCATCTGTCCAAAGTTTCCCTTATGGAGCTTGGTCTTTATTAATTTTCTAGTGAAGCACCTAGATTGTTGCTGTTGTAACTATTTTTTTCAAAGGAATTAGATATTAAGCTAATTCTATAGATGATACCAAGCCTGAAATATACTCAGGAGCAATTCGCTCTTAGCTCTATTGATGTAATACAAACAGAAGGATCAGATTAGATTAGATTAGTTTAGATTATGTACAGTGTGAAAACAGGCCCTTCGGCCCAACAAGTCCACACCAACCCTCCGAAGAGCAACCCACCCAGACCCATTCCCCTACATTTACCCCTTCACCTAACACTACGGGCAATTTAGCATGGCCAATTCACCTAACTTGCACACTTTTGGGCTGAGGGAGGAAACCGGAACACCTGGAGGAAACCCACACAGACATGGGGAAAGGATGTTAGGCAGTATGATTTTTCTTCCAGTGCACTAAGACATTGGAATACCATTCTACCAACGGTTCTGGCTCCCTTGAAACAGAGACTGAAGTGGTTGTTGAGGTGGACAGAGTTTGCGCCACATAGAGGTATCTTTCGAAATAATACTCGGTCCACGTGATATTCTGAATGTTCAGATCGGCTAAGTGCTGGGGGCGGGGTTGCAGAAAAATTTTTGAATTGGCAAACAACCACAGCTGCTGGAAATCTGAAATAAAAACTGAATATACTGGCGAGATCCAAGGAATTTGGCAGCAACTGCTGTGAAGGAAGCAGAGTTAATGTGTTGAGTCCACTATGACTTTTCCTCTGAATTTCTGTGGAAGAGCCATACTGGAGTTAAGGCGCTAGCTCTGTTTCTCTCCCACAGATGCTGCCAAACTGCTAAGCTTCTCCAGCACTTTCTGTTTTTATTTCTGAGATTTCCATAGTTTATTTGCCTCTCCCTTGAACTTATGTGACTGCAGAATAGAATGAGGCATGCTTTGGAAGTAAGAAAGTGGACAGTAATTATGACCTTATGGTCACCATTAATTAGGGCAGGCATCTTCCACCAGCTGATCAATTTGGTGATGTTTGTAGAGACGTATACATATTGATAATATGTATCATACTGTTTATAGTTACTGCACACATAATCTGTAGTTAACATCAAATATAGTAATGGCTACACACATGAAATAGCAGAGTGCATTTATTGTTTTGTAATCAAGCCAAACATTTGATTCTATTGTAGACACATGTATTTATAGTAAATTAAGATTGCTTATAATTAAAGATCTTCCAAATTATAGCAGCAACTCAGACTTTAATTTCATTTATATGTAACATCTACAGCCAACACACAGAAGAGACTTTCTTATTAGTCTGGGTGGAATTTCAACCCAGTTCTATTGAGGGGCTACTTGTGCTGCTGACACCAGGGAAATCTATTGGTTTATTTTAAATTGGCAATTCGAATCCAAAAGGTAAAGGGTCAGTTGTGCAACCTGCCACACTATCCTTTTTTCAATGAGCCTCTTTGTTATTTTAGTGAGAATGCAGTATCCATGGAAACCAATCCATCTCAGTGCAGAAAATCAAGTAGCAAGCATTATGTTCTTTTGTGAATAATGATGAACAGCAAAACATACAAGATAGTTGAACATTCTGACAACGCACAGCTAGTCTGACTGCATCTGGATGCAAATGATAACGTTTTCTCAGAAGATTGCTCATTTTGGTCTCAAAGCCATGATAAAAGAATTGAAACAGAGAAACATATACTTCACACCAATGTAAAATTAATAAGTGAGTCAAAGATTCATCCATAGGCTCTCTCTATCTAATCTAATGGGTGGAATAGAATTTTCATGCGTATTCTGGTTTAATCCTTTTCAGCACAAGTGCAGTTTGCAAAGAAATATTTAGCTCAGATCATGATTTCTGTAAACTATGCCCAAAATAGATAACTTGTAGATTTTTCTTCCTGAAGTCTAAACAAGGATAGTACACACTATAAGGGAACATAGTGTTCAGAGAAAACAGATCTAAAAATGCTATATTTTCCAGGTGACAGCAGTAGAGCGATTACATTCAATGAAACAAATTTTAAAAGTCGTGGAACATTTTGTGGTTAGATCAGGAATTATTTAAATATTATACTTGGATGTAGATTTCTGAACATTGGCAATGAATGGGAAGTGGTTTCCTACCTAAGAATGCTCTGGTTGGCTTATAATTATGCTTGGAACCGATATATATTTGCCTGTTGTTAATACAGGATCTTCTAGGTGGTACCACATAAGGAATTAGACACACTATTGAATCTCACAGGAGGCGACTAAGCTCAGCACTGTTGAACAAGTATATTCATTTGCCAGAGTTCTTTCTTATCCTTAAAGAGTTTTATTTTTTCTAAATTATGGAGATATTTCTTAAATATTTTTCAATAATTTTAATTTACACTTTCCTCCCATCTCCATCTTCAGCAGCCATCAACCACAAGCTTTGACGCAATGTGTTAATACCAATCACCTCATTCGAATAGCCTAAAAATGAATGTTGGTTAGTTATTCAACTGTACAAAGACATTACATCATAACTTGAACCTGTCTGGCTCTAATATCCACATGTTAAGTGGTGGACCTTGATTTCATGTGATAAAGAAGGAGCATCCCATGATCAATCTGTTTTGAATTTCATTTACATAGAAGTTCAGATCGTCCCTTATGTCAAGGGATGTCACAATGCATGGTGGCTAGAATGAGAATCTCTGGGCAATCCTAAATGCAATTTGTTTCATTTTCATCATTTATTTTGCATGCCAATTCTCTTTTAGACCATAAGACATAGGAGCAGAAATTAGGCCATTCAGCCCATCAAGTCTGCTCCACCATTCAATCATGGCTAAGTTTCTCAACCCCATGCTCCCAACTTCTCCCCATAACCCTTGATCTCCTTGATCCTCAAGAACTTATCTATCTCAGTTTTAGATATACTCAATGACCTCGCCTCCACAGCTTTCTGTGGCAATGAATTCTATAGATTCCCCACTGTCTTGCTGAAGAGGTTTCGCTTTATCTCAGTTCTAAAAGGTCTTCCCTTTACTGTAAGGCTGTGTCCTCAAGTCCTAGTGTCTCTGACCAATGGAAACATCTTCCCAACATCAATTCTGTTCAGGCCACTCCGTATTGTTTTGTGTTTCAATTAGATCCCCACCTCATCCTTCTAAATTCCATCAAACATAAACTAACAGTCCTCAAATGTTCCTCATTTGTTAAGCTTTTCATTCCTGGGACCATTCTCATGAATCTCCTCTGAACACCCTCCAGGTCCAATACATCCTTCCTGAGATATGGGGTCCTTACTGTTCTCCTTACTCTGGCTATTGTAGCTTGCTGGGGTCCAGATTCTGAGCACAAAGGAAGATGGTTGTGGTTGTTTAAGGTCAGTCACTTCAGCTCCAGCTCATCTCTGCAAGAGTTCTTCATGGTTGGCCCAATCATCTTCACCTACTTCACCAATGACTATCCCTCTATTGTAATAACTCAATACCTGACTGTCCAAAACCTATCCACCATTTACAAGTTACAAGTCAGGAGTGTGGTCATTTGCCTGGATCAGTGCAGGTCCCAAGAAGTGCAACATTATCAACAACAAAGCAGGTCACTTGATTGGTACCACATGCCATTCACTCCCTCCACCACTGTTGCTTAGTAGCAGAAGGGTGTACCATCTGCAAGAAAGACTGCACAAATTCAACAAAGCTTCTTGGATAGCATCTTCTAGACAACATCTAGAAGAACAATGGCAGCAGATACATGGAAACACCACCACCAGCAGGGTCTTCTCCAAGCCACTCGGAAATGGATTGTCACTCCTTCACTGTTGCTGAGTCAAAATCTTGGAAGTTCCTCCCTAAATGCTTGTAGTGTATCTACAGCAAACTGACTGCAGCAGCTCAAGAAGACAGTCTTCTCAAGAGCACATAGAGATGGACAATAAATGCTGGCCCAGCCAGTGATGTCCACATCCCAGGAAGAATAAAGAAAACAGCCCATGTACAAAATAATGAGCAGAACGAGTGCTTTGTTTCTGTCTGCAATTTTTTAAAAAGTAAATGCTGGTGCAGTAAAATAAATGTTGTCATAGTTCTATCATAATAGTTTGGTTAGCGCAGTTGACTGGATAGCTGGATTACAATGTAGGGTATTTCTAAAAGCATGGGTTCATGTCCTACACTGGTCACTGTGAAGGACTGTCTTCTCAAATTTCTCTCCCCTTCCCCAACTAGGACAGTGTGTCCCTCAAGTTCAAACACTGCCAGTTGTCTCGCACCAAACAGAAAGCAGTCCTATGATGCATTAGGGCAATGGTGAATTACTTTTACCGTAGCATTATTGTTTCCATTATGTTTAGATGCCTAAGCAGTTAAATTAACCAGCCTGCAAAAATAGGCCGAATGGTATTTTTTCTGGACTTGCTGGCAATCTACATTCACATGAATGTTACACTATGCTTATTAATGAGGTATTAAGAGCTCCTTCGGAGATTGTTCAATTAATCTTTTCTTTGAATATACATTTATACCTTTCAACTAAATTAGATCCAATTTTTATATTCTGTCTAAATTTATAGCACAACCACCAAGCCACACATTATCCATGGAGTGAGTCATAGCCAGTCTGCTCCCACTCAGTGAATTTATAAAACAGCCGACGTGTCATTTGTTAACGATGGAGTGAGTCATGCTCAGATTGCTTCCTCTGCATACACAAATTGAATTTCAAACTAACTCAAGGAAAATGACTGCAACAAAAAGCAAAACATTCACCTTCACAATGTTTGCTAGAATCATGGTTTCTGTCTTCATAAAGTATATCTTCAAAATTACGAGTGGTGAATTGTGCCTCAATTAAATTACATAAATTGGAGACTGTATTGTGTAAATACTGCATAGACTAGAAACTACACAGCCTGAAGACAGTATAGGCTAAAGTCTGTACAGGTTGTGGATCGCACAACCTAGAAACTATACGAGAAAACACATACCAGAGATACTGGAAACACAACATAACAGAGAATGCTGAAATTACTCTGCAGGTCAGGGCAGACCCTTCAGGGCTGTCAGTACAGTCTTCAAGTTGTGTGATTCCCCTATTTTTATTTAGTTTGGAATGATATAGAGGAATGAAGGGGATTATATGATCCCTTCTGAATTCTGTGGTGGAATACTGGTAATGTCACTCAAGTAGCAATCCAGAATTCCCATGCTAATGTTCTGGGAACATGCATCCTATTCCCAACATGGGTGGAAAAATTTGAATTCAGTATAAAAACCTTGCATTACTCTTTACAGCAGAAGGTACTTTGAGCATTGTTATTACTAAAGAGTTTGAGGGAGGAATTAAATACTATCATTACCAATAAGGTATTAGTCAAACTAATGAAACTCAAGGGAGATAGGTCTCCTAGCCCTAATGGCTTGCATCCTAGGAACCTAAAAGAGGTAGCTACTGAGATAGTGGATGCATTAGTTGTGCATTTTGCAGAAGTATCATAGAATTGAAAAACTGCTAATGTGAAGGAGAGAGGCAAAAAGCAAGTAATATAGACCATTTAACCTAACATCTATTATTAAGAAAGTAATAGTAGAACATTTGGAAAATCATTATCTAATCAAGAAGGGTCAGCATGGTTTTATGTAAGGGACGTTGTGTCTGACTAATTTATTAGAGCTTTTCAAGGAAGTCTCAAACAGTGTGGATACAGGGAAACTGGTTAATGCATTGCATTTGAACTTCCAGAAGGTGTTCAACAAGTACTTCACAAAAGGTTAAGATAAGAGGCCATGGTGTTGGGGGCAGTACATTGGCATAGATACAGAATTGGCTGATGAGCAGGAAACAGCAAGAGGGGATTAGGGGCTCTTTTTCAGGTTGGTTACCAGTGGCATTCTATGGAGATCGGAGCTGCAGTTGCAACTGTTTACATTAAAAACTAATAATTTGGAGAAGGAAATAAAATGTACTGTTGCCAAATTTAGAGGCGACATAAAATACAGGGGAAAACAGATCGTGAGAGGGATACAAACATTTTAGAGAGAGATATTGATAGAGAAGTGAGTGGGAAAAAACGTTAGCAAATCAAATATAATGTGGTAAAGCTGAAGTTGTTCATTTTAGAAAGGAAAGCAAAATAACAGAATATTATTTAAATGGAGTAAAACTGCAGAAAGCTATAATATGAAGGGTTTTGGGGAGATTGTGCATGGAGCTCAGGAAGCTCGTGCAGAGGTTCAGCAGATAGTCAGTATGGAGGTGTTGTCTTATGAACATAGGTTAAACAGGTTGAGATTCTACAACTGGAATTTAGAAGAATGAGAGGTGATCTCTTTGAAATATATAGAATTGTTAAGGGGCTTGACAGAGTAAATGCTGAGAAGATATTTCCCATCATGGGAGAATCTAACCAGAGGACATCATCTCAGAATAAAGGGGAGCCAATTTAAAACTGAGATGAGGAGGAATTTTTCTTGTCAGTGATTTGTGAGTCTTTGGAAGAACTTTCCAGAGAGCTGTGGGGGGCAGAGTCCTTCTGCCTATTGAAGGATGAGATAGATTCTTGATCAATCAGGGAATCAAAGGTTATGGGGAAAATGCAGGAAAGTGGATAGGGGGACCATCAGAGCAGCCATGATTGCTATTGAATGGTGGAGCAGGCTCAATGGGTCAAATTGCCTACTCCCGATCTTATAAATTATTTGTTGCATAAAATCTGTGCTAGCACTTTCTCAGAACCCTAGAACAATCCAGAAATTAATACTACTAACATTGTCTCTTTAAATTTGCATTTTCATCTGATTTAAATATTTTCCAAACTTTTCATAAAATGCAAACTCTTAACTCTATCAGGATAGCAAAATATGTAATATAATTGATTTCAGTGATCTCAAATCGATGAAGGAACATTAGCCAGGAATCAGATTTAAATATTTTCCAAACTTTTCATAAAATGCAAACTCTTAACCCTCTATCAGGATAGCAAAATATGTAATATAATTGATTTCAGTGATCTCAACTCGATGAAGGAACATTAGCCAGGAATCAGAGTCAGGCTTGTGATACGAGCCCTGAATAAATCATTTATAAATATTTGTTGTACAAATTCTTTTACTACGTGTAATGATCAAAGTGACAAGAAACTAAGGCTTACTAAGAATAACAACCGCAACAGTTTACATTTTATAATATCTTTGATGGAGTCAAAAATCATAAAGAAGTGTTACAGCAGCATTTCCAAACAACTTTGACCCAGACAAATAAGAAGATATTATGGCAGGTTGCAAAACTTTGGTCAAGTAACTAGGTTTTAAGGAGCAACATAAAGGAGGAGAGGGAATTAGGAAGGCAAAGAGACTCGGAGGGTCCAGATCCTGTTATCTACATTGTAAATCTACATAGGCCACTGAAGGAGAGCAAAGAAAAGGCATTAGATTTGAAATCAAGGATGGAAATTTTCCAATTGTCACCAGACAAGAGACCAAAAAAAGACATTGGACAGAATTTACTTTTACTGCATGGTGAGCATGATGGAAGGGGTGAGAGAATAATTCATCACTTGGCAAGATAGTTGGTTGGAAATCTGCTGCCCTTTTGTCTCTAACCCAGTTTAGCTGATGGCCCACTTGCCTCTTCCATTGGTTTAAAAGACCTCTGCCGGGAGAGTTCTCCTGGTTTCCGAGCCAATGCCTATCCCTCAATTATCAACACACAGACTGATTATATGGACGGGATGTTACCACATTTTTCCTTTCAATTTATTCGCAGGTTGTGCATGTCACTGGCTGGGCCAGCATTTATTGTCCATTCTGAATTGTCCAGAAGGTAGTTAAGAGTCAACTACATTGCTGTGGCTCTGGAGTCACGCGCAGGCCAAACCAGGAGTGGAGAACAGATTTCATTCCCTCAGGGACGTTTTCGAACCAGATGGGTTTTAAACAATTTGCCGTGGTGGTTTGGTTGTCAGTAGGTTGTCTTTTTTTTAAATTCCAGATTTTTTATTGAATTCATATTGCACCATTTGAGCCCATGTCCCCTGAATATTAATTCTGGGTTACTAGTCCAGTGGCACCACCATGACACCACTGCTTCCCCTTGTTACCACACCCACAATTTGAAAGAAAGCATTGATGGACTATGAACATGAGTGTTGTGATACAAACACAACCAAAACAGGAGCCGAAGTAAGACTCAGTTTCAGAGGGGGGTCACATTGGCAGCAGCCAGCACCTCCCTGGCACTGCTGGTGAAAAGGACATTTGCTGTGCCTCTATCCTCCAGGACCAGCTCAGGAGATCCTTGATCCTTGGAACACCTGATAGCTGCCAATTGTCTGGGAGTGGCATTTAATTCAGTGGGCTTTTACTTTAAGAACGGAAATGGGGATCTTTCCAGCTTTGGATTACTCCCAGTGCTACAAGCTAGTGAGGGCAGGGATAGGAGGATAGAGCAGATAAATGCATGGCTGAGGAGCTGGTGTATGGGAGAAGGATTCACATTTTTGGATAATTGGAATCTCCTTAGGGGTAGAAATGACCTGTACAAGAAGGACGGATTGCACCTAAATTGGCAGGGAAATTTGCTAGAACTGCTTGGGAGGATTTAAACTAGTA
>NC_057723.1:15090210-15097980 GCF_004010195.1 Chiloscyllium plagiosum | reverse complement strand
CATTTGGATGGGTATATGAATAGGAAGGGTTTGGAGGGATATGGGCCGGGTGCTGGCAGGTGGGACTAGATTGGGTTGGGATATCTGGTCAGCAAGGACGGGTTGGACCGAAGGATCTGTTTCCATGCTGTACATCTCTGTGACTCTATGATTCTTCTGCCTGGCAAGCAACATCCCATCACCTCCATATAATGCATGGTTGTAATAATGATAAAACATTAAAGTCAGCATTGGAAACTGAAATAACTGCAGATGCTGTAAATCAGAAACCAAAATAGAAATTGCTGGAACAGGTCAACAGGTCTGACAGCACCTGTGCTTGGAGATTAGAGTTAATGTTTTGGGTCCAGTGACCTGCCCTCAGAAATGCACGGGGCCTTTTTCTAGCTTCATTCACTCTCTGCCTGGGTTTACCGATACCAATTCTACAAAAAAACCTTTACCTCCAATCCAACTGGGTTGACCATTCAAGTCTCACCTCTTCCAGAGGTCTGTAATTACATCTCTGAATAGGTTGTCTCTCCACGCTTCAGGCTCTCTGCCTGTATTCCTGATGAAGGGCTTTTGCCTGAAACGTCGATTTTACTGCTCCTCGGATGCTGCCTGAACTGCTGTGCTCTTCCAACACCACTAATCCAGAATCTGGTTTCCAGCATCTGCAGTCATTCTTTTTGCCCACCTGATTAGAAAGTAGCTTTTTTCGACTAACAATTAATCCTGAGGATTACTACCTGATCTCTAATCATCGAGTCATAGAGTCGTACAGCACGGAGACAGGCCTTTTGGTCCATGCCGTCTACGCTAGCCCCATTTCCCTGTCACTTGACCCATATCTTTCTAATCCTTTCCTATCAATGTATTTATCCAAATGCCTTTAAATGTTGTTAATGTACCCGCCTCAACCATTTCCGCTGGCAGTTCATTCCATATGCGCACCGAATATTAATGATTCTCTTTCTAAATCTTACCTAACTTTCCCCTTGCCCTCTGCTTTAAGATACTTAGCTAAATGACCCAATTTATTTTTCTTGCACAAATATCACCTTTTGTGGCTGAGTGTCAAAATTTTGCTTCATGATGTTCCTATGAATCACCTTGTGATGTTTTGCTCCATTACTACTGCTATGTAAATGCGAGTTGTTGTTGACCTTCAGGGAAGTTGGATGTGGCGGCTCATGTTAGATCAATGTAGTTGCTGAGACTGGATAATATAAATTTACTACCTTACCATAAGGTATAAAAAGACCACTGTTGTCAGTCGGTAGGATAGACAAATAGTATCAGGAAAATATTTTGGGGATACTGAAATAGTTGTGGCTCTGAGCTGGCAGTTGCATAACCAGTCACTGTTTTTTAAACACTGCAATGTATTCTTCATTTGCTCCTTGCAAAGTGCTTTAATTTAACTTGTATTTGCCTTTTGGTAACAAAGACAAATTCATCCCTGTCACAAAGCTAGTCCCTTTTTTGCCTAAAAGCTGTTCCTTGGCTCAAGGAGACTGCCCTTGATTTTTCTCAGAGGGGTAATAAACCGGGCCGGGTTCCAATCAGTCTGGTTTAGTACAGAGATGAAAAAGATTTTGGGAAGCTTTTTGTTTATATGCAAACAGATGTGAGTTCAGGCCAAATTGGTCATGTGGTCATGTTTTAGAAGTGACCTGTATAATGAAAGGAGAGTGGTCAGCTCTCCAGCTGAGCTGAGCAGTTTTAGTTCAGTCTGACCTGGTAAGAAGTTCAACAGGGAGCTGTGTAGAAACTCTCTCTCTCTTTCTCTTTCTGTCCTTCAACTTCAACCTGTAAGCATGTATTCCATTTATACTGGGCTTTAAAGGGAGTTTGCTTATTGGAACTGTTGTGTATGTTTGGAACAGCATTTTTAAGTCTAGTTTGGATAGACTGAGTTCTGTAGGGGTTCTTTATTCTGCTCTTTGTGTTTCATTATGTTATTTTGTGCATAAATTTTTGTCTGTTTTAAAATCTAGTAATCAACCTAGCTATCTTACTCTGGATAATTTTCACTGTACACTTTCCGAAACAAATTGCAAAGTTATGGTCTGGGGCTGCCTGCTTCAGAATGTTTTGAGTGGTCTGGTCTAGTCCATAACATCCCTCTCAAATAAACGATCAGCAAACAGACAGAGTCACAATTATATTGCCTACCCAGCAATAGATTATGACAGATCAAATAGAAGGAACACCAAAGAGATCTGCAGTATGGAACAAAGCAGAAGAATGAGGATGTTTAGCCTTCCGACTTCACCCTTGAGGTCCATTTGGCCTTGGATTTAAAGGATGAAGCCACTGAATTGTGTTAGAATTTACTAAACTTCTTACAGTTTCATTTAATATTAGAGGAGCAATTGAAAAAGGAAATGACTTGCATTTATATAGATCTTTTTGAAACCTCAGGACATACCAAGATGCTTGATCAGCAATGATTGACTTTTGAAGAATAGGCCATGTTAATAATATAAGAAATAGGGCAACCAATTTGCACAGCCTACTAAACCATCAGCAATATCAAAATTACCAGATAACCTATGTTTATGGTGTCAACTGAGAGATAAATATTGGACAGGATACCCAAAAGGATAGCTCAACATATTTTTAAAATAATATCTCAAGAACATTAATGTTCGCTTGAGAGTCTAAACAGCGTATTTGCTTTCTTGTCTGAAGCAAAAGACAGCACTCTGTAGTGCAGCATTTCCTCCACATTGAACTGGATTGGATTGACAGACTATATTTTTGTACTTAAACCTCAGGAGTGGGATGTGAATACACAAACATTTGACTTAAAGGCAAGAATGACCTACAGGTCACTCTGCCCATAATGTGATAACTGTGTTCCTAAAGCAGCTTTGCAGTATCGAAAATCGTGCAGTCGAAGATTGCTAATAGGTCATTCTGCTATAACGTACATTTCGTCAGAGCGAATTGGTCATAATGCAATTTACGAATTATGGACGTTGTTTGGATAATGCAAACTTTCTACTGAGCAGTTGTAGCGATTTTCTGTTAGCAATCTTCTGCAGCATGAATTTCTCTAGCGCATAGTTGCAGAGGAACACAACTATTGCATTTTGGCAGAACGACCAGTACTAACTGACCCTCAACATCATGGAGGATATGCTTCTGTTCTGGTTTGATGGATTTGGAGATGGCTATTAAGTTTTTTAGATCTTTAGAGCTGTGCAAGTGGTGCTTGGATGGTTGAGCAGATAAGTTCTTTGGAACTTTGTTCACTCTCATCGACACATTAGTTGCCTCTGCATGTTCCCAGTGAAGTCTCTTGATGTGCTTGAAGCCTTCGAAGGAACCTTCCCCATTTTGGGTGGGCATAAGTCAGGAACTCCCATGAATCAGCAGCAATGTTTGCTCTTCAGGAATGTTTTGAGGAAATTCCTAAATCATTTATGCTGTTCTCTTTGGACTCTCCTGTCATGACTGAATTCAAAGTGGAGAAGTTGCTTTGGGAGTCTGGGATCAGGCATATGAATGATATGTTCCAGTCCTGGTCTTGAGTGATTAGTGCCTTGATGGGGGCACTAAGCCAAGCATGTTGGCTTGGCTGAGGACACTGCTGTTGGACCACCTTACTTGCCAACTGCACTGATTGTCTAGACATGAGTGCGAACAGTAAGTTGAGGTGTCAGAGAGAAGCTGGAACCAGTGTAAATATACGCCAGATAATCCAGCTTTTTATAAGAAAAGGTGGAAGCTTGGAAAAAATGTAACAAATAGGACACTGAAATGCAGAGCAATTTGATGAAGTGATGCTATGTAAACCCGGTTTGTTTTTCACACATCCACTCCTCCTCCTCCTGACTGGATTTCTCTGGGCAGATAGTTGAGTGTACAGAGTTAGTAAGGATGTAGCGGAAGTGATAAATTTGGAAGTGTTCAGGGAATGTTTAGAATGGCCAGCAGCTTCAACCCAGGGACCCCAATAAGTTGAAGAGTGAAGAGCATTTTTAACTGCACATTCAATGCACAGGAAGGGAAACACATCGAACAGGAGACCCAACACCAAAAGAAACGAAGATTCAGCTTGTGGTCCACTAAGTTACATTTATGGGTTAGCATTGCTGCTTCACAGCACCGGGGACCTGGGTTTGATTCCACCCTGGAGCGAGTTCGCCCATTCCCTCTGTGTCTGTGTGGGTTTCCTCTGGGTGCTCCAGCTTTTGCCCACAGTCCCAACATGTGTAGGTTAGGTGGATTTGCCATTTGGTCCATTGAAGCCACGCCAACACTCAGAAGAGCAGCGAAATCGATGTTTCAGGCAAAAGCCCTTCATCAGGAATAAAGCTTTATTCCTGATGAAGGACTTTTGCCCGAAACGTCGATTTCGCTGCTTCTTGGATGCTGCCTGAACTTCTGTGCTCTTCCAGCACCACTAATCCAGAATCTGGTTTCCAGCATCTGCAGTCATTTTTTCCTCCTAAATTGCCCATACTGTCCAGGGGTGTGCAGGCTAGGTGGATTAGCCATGGGAAATGTGGAATTACAGGAATAGGATGAGGGGAGGAGGAGGGGGAGGGGTTGGGTCTGGATGGGATGCTCTTCGGAGTGTTGGCGTGGCTTCAATGGACCAAATGGCCTGCTTCCACATTGTAGGGATTCTATGATTTGCAGAAAAAGATTCCACACAAACACGTTTATATGTTAATTTAACTCATTTTAACTTCATCGTGGAAGAAGTAAGTGTTGGAATGTGAGGACATGGCTACATTTTGAGAAGGCACATGAAGACACATAATGTGCATAACAAGACTTGCTCTGCCTGTGGTGTACTTCTTTGTCTCAATTCAGTGCTCAATCTCTATCATCTATTTTCTGTCTGCATGTTCTGCCTGTCCACCCATTTTCAATAAACTTTCCTGCTCATGCAGCATCACTCTGGTCCGAGGTGCTATTTGGTAATAAGGTGTATTCTCTGTCCACTGGTTCTGTGACAGCTTTTCCTTTGCAAGGAGAGAACATAAATTTAAGGATTTGTGATGAGAGAGGAATCTTGCTTTCTTCCACATGCATGCATTTACAATATCGATAAAAGATGCAGATGTGTTGTTTTTTTACATGAATTATGTTCAAGGAAGGAGGGGTGAGAGGGAAGGAGTAAGGAAAGACAGATTGCGGGTATGTAACGTCCATCACAATTTCAGGAATTCCCAGTGTGGTTTATAATGAATGTAGTCCGTGCTGCAATTTGAAGAGACCTGCTAACTGAGCAAAAAAAATACTGGATTAAGATGATCCCAAATTCATCACTCTGCCCAAGCCATTTAATCTACACACAGTCACATTGGCATGCTGGATAAAAATAGAACTGGTTTTAGCCACAATGACATACCCAATCGGATTGTTTGCCAATACATGCACTAGTGGTGGATGGACTTTTGAGCGTGGTTTGTTAAGGATAGCTGTTCGTGTAGATTTCAGATCATGAAAGTGTCATTACCTTTGAGGAGTGGAAGGAAGAGAGTACAGGGAGTGAGTGGGGCAGGGCATCAATCAACTTAAAGGAAATCAGTTGTGTATTCCCTCAGTAATGCTTGGAATTAAATATGGCCTCCTGTAGTCCACAAAATTCCAGCCACAAATAATCATCAGCCAGAAAGTTGGATATCGATTTTAGGTTGTACTGTTTATTCTAAGGATAGCTCTTTATGTGCTACAGCAAGTCTGTTTGTAACATTTCTAAGGTGCAATATTTTTAATGGATTTTCTTTCTTGCCATGTTGAATGATATGCTAAATTTGAAAACTTTAATTGGCTACTCTCTCAACTGATACATTGCTTGGCTTCAACTTGCTGAATGAGTTGCTCGGCGTTTCCCATTCTGAAAATCATACGAAATGCAAAAGGTTGCTAAGATATTAGTCCTCACTTTCTTCTCAATATTCCACTTCCTGTCTGTGGCCTATTTTTTCTGCAAATTGGAATACTTCCATCACATCCAGTCAACACACAAATGATCTGGGTTTTGCCTCAACAGAGCGGGCTCTATATTTTTTTTTAAACTGATTTCCTATTCATCTTTTTTTAAAACAAAGTATCTAGTTCTTTCAGAGCCAAACACGGGGGTAAACATGAGAACCCTCACAAGCAGACCATTAACCATTCTCTCTTTCACTGGCTGCAGTATTACCATATTCATGAAGGATGGTTATGCAACACAGACTCAATGATGTTTATTTCAAAATGCGAAGATGCCTTTGTAGCAGTCAAGTTGATTTTGTTTTTAAAGAGCTCGGTGCAACTTTTATAGGAAATTGTGAAGCAACAAGAATGACGCATAGGTTTAGTTTGGAAGAATCTAGAACAGCGATCTTGAAAGTCTGACAGGAGGACATGAAAATAGTATATTTCAGCATTTTATTATAAAACTATGTTCAAGAAAATCTCCACTCAGCACTTGCTTCTACCCTCTTTGCTGTTGTCTTCTTCCAGCACCAAAGGTGGACTTGACAGATCACTTGTATGTGAAATAAAATATTTGCAAGGCAGACAAGATATCCGGCAGCAGAAAAAGATTGCAGAACACATAAAGTCTGTAGTGGAACGGAAGATGGCCAAAGGGAGAGCCAGAAGTTGACAATCAAAGTAATACAATTAAGGAGTAATTAACTTTTACAAAGGGTGCTAAATCTTTAAACACTAATCCTGCTGCTAACCATTAGTGCCGTGACCTGCTGGGCAAATTTATCATGTGGAAACTTAGGCATTCACCTCAAGGCATATATTTCACCAAGTAGAAAAGTAAACATGATTTGGAGATGCTGGTGTTGGACTGGGGTATACAACATTAAAAATCAAACAACACCAGGTTATAGTCCAACAGGTTTAATTGGAAGC
Source organism: Chiloscyllium plagiosum (assembly GCF_004010195.1). NCBI lineage: Eukaryota > Metazoa > Chordata > Chondrichthyes > Orectolobiformes > Hemiscylliidae > Chiloscyllium > Chiloscyllium plagiosum. The sequence continues at coordinate 15,091,119 of NC_057723.1, read as the reverse complement.
ACACTAGCTTTCGGAGCGCCGCTCCTTCATCAACACCTAATGAAGGAGCGGCATTCAGAAAGCTAGTGTGCTTCCAATTAAATATGTTGGACTATAACCTGGTGTTGTGTGATTTTTAACTTAGAAAAGTAAAAGTAGCTACTAAAACTAGAGTGAGACCCTTGGCTTTCTGAATTCTTCCAACTTATGCCCTAAAGGCCTTAAGAGCCCAATTTAATTTGAGACTCTGTACAAGATGGCCTGTGCATCACTGTCAAATTGCAATCTTTGGAGCCTGTTTCATTCTGCAAGAGAGGCACAGAGTGATCTAGTTTCTGGGCTATTCTGTTCACTGAGCTGGGAATGTGTGTTGCAGACGTTTCGTCCCCTGTCTAGGTGACATCCTCAGTGCTTGGGAGCCTCCTGTGAAGCGCTTCTGTGATCTTTCCTCCGCCATTTGTAGTGGTTTGAATCTGCCGCTTCCGGTTGTCAGTTCCAGCTGTCCGCTGCAGTGGTCGGTATATTGGGTCCAGGTCGATGTGTTATTGATTGAATCTGTGGATGAGTGCCATGCCTCTAGGAATTCCCTGGCTGTTCTCTGTTTGGCTTGTCCTATAATAGTAGTGTTGTCCCAGTCGAATTCATGTTGCTTTTCAAGTGCGTGTGTGGCTGCTAAGGATAGCTGGTCAAGTCGTTTCGTGAATCCACAGATTCAATCAATAAGCACATCGACCTGAACCCAATATACCGGCCACTGCAGCGGACATCTGGAACTGACAACCGGAAGCGGCAGATTCAAACCACTACAAATGCCGGAGGAAAGATCACAGAAGCGCTTCACAGGAGGCTCCCAAGCACTGAGGATGTCACCTAGACAGGGGACGAAACGTCTGCAACACAAATTCCCAGCTCGGCGAACAGAACCACAAC
>NC_057723.1:15076841-15090099 GCF_004010195.1 Chiloscyllium plagiosum | reverse complement strand
GAAACGGCACGACCAGCTATCCTTAGTAGCCACACACGCAGATGACAAGCAACATGAATTCGACTGGGACAACACTACTATTATAGGACAGGCCAAACAGAGAACAGCCAGGGAATTCCTAGAGGCATGGCACTCATCCACAGATTCAATCAATAAGCACATCGACCTGGACCCAATATACCGACCACTGCAACGGACAGCTGGAACTGACAACCGGAAGCGGCAGATTCAAACCACTACAAATGTTGGAGGAAAGATCACAGAAGCGCTTCACAAGAGGCTCCCAAGCACTGGGGATGTCACCTAGACAGGGGACGAAACGTCTGCAACACAAGTTCCCTTTCTGGGCTATTACTCAACAACACAGGGCCACCAGCTGACTAAAGTTAGTTTATTTATAACAGAGTCTGCTACTTTAGTTTGCACTGCACATGTAATTGTGATGTCTTTGGAATCAAATTAGTGTCTCACCTTGTAGTCATTGTTCCCAGGTTGAAGTTAAATATGGCAATCAGCAGTTTTGCCCACTTCCAACTGGCAATATCAAGTTCCTTTTTGTCAGGCGAATCAGTCGGCCAACGTATATGCCAAGATTACCACAGCCCTTCATGTTGGAGTTGGTTTAAAACTAGTATCAGGAGTTAGAAATCCTTCTCTGCCATGCCACATTGAGTTAAGTCATGTTTATATAGACCGGTTTGATGTGAAACAGCTGGAATGTTTGAGCAAAGCCCAAGATTTACAACTCTAAACCAAACAGAACATTGAATAGTGAGAATGTACACAAGGATTTTAACAGAATGGTATTACACCATTAATAAATACCTCACTGTCTTTCAAAAATAACTTTTTCACACAGATGATAATGGGTTTCTTTAATTGTATTTTTTTATATACTGAAATGAAAGATATAACTAAAGAGTAAAAATGAACAATAAATGCAAACAATTAATAAGAAGTTACACTAAATGTTTGCGATCATAATCAAAGGAAAATATTTCCTTATGCTATACTCAATCATGGAACTATTTTGCTGTTGATGATTGTCAGTAAGGAAGGAATGATGCAGTAATGGAGCTGTCCTTAATCAAGACCCTCTAACCTCATGAGTGTGTGCAGCCATGTAGACACACTCTGAGCAGACATGACTAACCACCCGTACTTAATTGAAAACAGCCTGCCAAAAATACAAACGAACCACATGGTCCGTTGATATTTATGCCTGGTGTTGGATTAATCGAGGAGGAATGCCTGGGAAAATTAGTGAGTGGGAACAAAATAGAGTTACAATAAATGTTGGATAATACAACAGTCCAATTCAGCAGAGAAAATTAAAGAGGGATTGTCACGATTCACTGGGATAGTGCTATGGAAATCAAACACCACTATTTATGGAATCATCACAAATGTGAAACTATTTAATCAAATTCTCCAAAATCCTCAACTTATCTGATTGTTGGACCCAGACTTATTGAAACAAACTCACTGGGTTTGTGCACTTAACAAGAAAACAGTATTTATTGCAAACAGTTAGTTTTCAACTGATGGCAGAAAATAAAAATGAATTGCTAACTTACAACTCACCATAACTTAAACTCTACCCCTTTGAAGAAACACAATTACAAACAGAAATACAAAGCGGGAGGACAAGATATAAATAACATGAGTGGGGAAGAAACAAAAACTCAGTGAAGCACAATTCTGGTACCAGTCTGAATTACAGGCAGTGATGAGATGTACTCCTTCATTTCTCTTACATTTCCTTTCAGCACTTTAATGAGGACACAAGGTTATGGACAAACTAATTCTCAATCATACTTTGGAGATTTACCCTTTCAGTTCTTTGAAAGTGGCTTTTCCCTTTCTCCTATCAAGGAGAGAATTTGCATAGTGAGAGAGATAGATAGCTTCTTGTGATTTTCTTGTACTTTTCTACTTCTTAAAGGGGCATAGACAGAGAGAGATGATTTCTCCTTCTTAGGTTGGATGATTCTGCTGTATGGTCCAAACACAAAGCTGTGGCCACTTGCCCAGGAATAATAAGTTATAAAGGCCCACAGTTCTTTGGAGTTCTGACCTGTGGTCATAAGACGTTGTGAGGTCATTGAGTACGTGACATTCTGAAGAACACTTCAGAAGTGGAATAGAGCCATTTCTTTCCCTATTGCCTTAGATCTATATGGACTTCAGTAAGACGTTCAACAATATTCCCCATGGGAGACTGGTTAGCATGGAATACAGGGAGAACTAGCCATTTGGATACAGAACTGGCTCAAAGGTAGAAGACAGAGGGTGGTGGTGGGTTGTTTTTCAGAGGGAAGGCCTGTGACCAGTGGAGTGCCACAAGGATTGGTGCTGTATCCATTACTTTTCATAATTTATATTAATGATTTGGATCTGTGCTTAAGAGGTATAGTTAGTATGTTTGCAGATGACATCAAAATTGAAGGTGTCGTGGACAGCGAAGAAGGTTATCTCTGATTACAATGGGATCTTGATCAGATGGTGCAAAGGGTTGAGAAGTGGCAGATGGAGTTTAATTTAGATAAATGTAAGATGCCGCATTTTGGGAAAGCAAATCTTAGCAGGACTTATACACTTAATGGTAAGATCCTAGGGAGTGTTGCTGAACAAAGAGACCTTGGAGTGCAGGTTCATAGCTCCTTGAAAGTGGAGTCACAGGTAGATAGGATAGTGAGGAAAGCATTTGGTATGTTTTCTGTTATTGGTCAGAGTATTGAGTACAGGGGTTGGGAAGTCATGTTGCGGCCCTACAGGAAATTGGTTAGAATATTGTTGGAATATTGCATGCAATTCTGGTCTCCTTCTTATTGGAAAGATGTTGTGAAACTTGAAAGGGTTCAGAAAAGATTTATAAGGCTATTGTCAGGGTTGGAAGATTTGAGCTACAGGGAGAGGTTGAATAGGCTGGGGCCGTTTTCCCTGGAGTGTCGGAGACTGATGAGTGACCTTAGAGATTCATAAAATCATGAGAGGCCTGTATAGGGTAAATAGACAAGGTCATTTCCCTGGGGTGCGGGGTCCAGAACTAGAGGGCATAGGTTTAGGGTGAGAGGCGAAAGATATAAAAGAGACCTAAGGGCAACATTTTCACACAGAGGGTAGTACGTGTATGGAATGGGCTGCCAGAGGAAGTGGTGGAGGCTGGTACAATTGCAACATTTAAAAGGCATTTGGATGGGTATATGAATTGGAAGGATTTGGAGGGTTAAGGACCGGATGCTGGCAGGTGGGACGAGATTGAGTTGGGATATCTGGTTGGCATGGATGGGTTGGACTGAAGGGTCTGTTTCTATGCTGTCCATCTCTATGACTCTATGAATGGACTCTTTCCAACAATTTCAACATTCGCTTTCCATTGACTGACTGCAGGACTTCAGTATCAAACCACTGACATTAGATATTTGCTCTTTTTCTTTACATTTTTTCCTCTCACTAATGGTTGTCTACCTCCTTAAATAGATCTTTACATGACAAAGTCACCCGCTTTCTCACATTTTTACCCATCTTCCCTCTCAAAACAGGAATGTTTTCAGATAAACACTGATTTGAGGAGGAGCCATGATAGCAGGGGATCAACATAATTGGTGTAGAGATGGGAGAATCTTTAAAAAAGTGTTGAGATAAGAGGAGAGCAAGAAAGCTTAACTGGGGGAAATCCAGTGCTTGGGGCTCAGACACCGAAAGCACAACCTTCAATGCCCATTTTGCACAAGAGGCCAGAATTCAAAGATGTTGCAGTGTTGCTGTGTGGAAGAGAGGTGAGTCCACGGAATGTTTTGAACAGAAGGATGAGAATTTTAAATTCAAGGTTTTGGCAGATTAGGAGTCAATGCAGACCCAGAGATGGTGGGTGAAAGGGAATTGGCTTGAGTCCAGTGTGTAGTGCTGGAAAAGCACAGCAGGCCAGAGAGTCGACGTTTCTTCAGGAATTCCTGATGAAGGGCTTATGCCCGAAACATCGATTCTTCTGCTCCTCGGTTGCTGCCTGACCTGCTGTGCTTTTCCAGTGCCACACACTCGACTCTGATCTCCAGCATCTGCAGTCCTCACTTCCTCCAGAATTGGTTTGAGTTATGATACAGGCAACAAGCTTTTAAAAGAGTTCAAGTTCATGGAGGCTGGCCAAGCGAGCTTTGCTGTATGCAAACAGTGGCAAGGGCTGTGTTATTGACAACTTCAGTCAACATTAGTTTACGCATGTATAGAACTAAATTTTGGCTTGCCAGTTTGAGATAGATATTTTGATATGCCTTTTATGTGTTTATGAACAACTAAATATTTTGATATATGATGTTTTTATGCATTCCTCATTCTCCCCATCAGCTACCAAATTCCTCAAAACAACCCAAGGCATCAAGACAGCTGTTTCTTACTCAGATCCCTGTTTACTCCAGACACTGGAGCACATTAAACAGCTGTGACAGAGAAATCACAGTCCTTTCTGTCTTGGACAATACTGATGAGTGCCCACCAGTTCCAGTTATTCACACTTTCTGTGCACTGAGCAACTCATCGACACTTCCTTGAGGATACACTGATAAATAGTTGAGAAAGAGGCACAAGCTGAGATACAAAACTGTGAGGAAAGAATAGGGTGGAATCTTAACACTTTCATTTTTAAAGTGGACAAGGACTGTTTCAGGGTCAGGACCCTCTTGAGGTGTGACCAACCCCACACCCCATGAGATCAGACCATGAGTAGCCAAACGACAGACACCGCTTGGTGCCCTACGCAATCAGGTTGCACAGATAGTGAGGGTCAATGAGTAGCTGGCAGCCCACTAGAAGAGTGTGCATTGTTGGATTGTGAATGCACACAGGTTCCCCAATTGTTGACCTGGGGTTGTGAGATGACCATGAATGTTTAATTCGTGGGATGTGAGCATCACAACTAGGCCAGCATATAGCACTCATCACCAATTGCCCAGTGGGCAGTTAAAGGTTGACCATGTTGCTGTGGATCTATAGTCATATGTAAGGATGGCAGATTTCCTTCCCTAAGGGACAGTAGTGAATCAGATAGGCTTTTACTACGATCGACAGTCATCACACAGTTGCCATTAGTCCAGCTCTCTATTCTGAATTCTTATTGAATCCAAATTTCACCATCTGTTATGGTGGAATTTGAAACTATGAACATTGATCTGGGATTCTGGATCACTAGCGCAGTGACATTATCATGACACCACCGCCTGCTCTTACGTTGGAATTGTAGGTGGACACTTCGATTTGACAGATCTGGGATCAACGGCAAGGCCCCTTTGAATAGACATAATTTTTTCTTGCCTTTGAGAATGGCCTAATCCAATGAGGCCTGAAACCTAGTTACTGACGTCAACAGAGCCTACTAAATGGTTGGTGCCTTTGTTGCTGCTTGAACCCATTTTCAATACTTAATCCTCCTGGATGTAGGTTTGCTTGCTGAGCTGTGAGGTTCATTTCCAGACGTTTCATCACCCTACTGGATTTCCTGTGGTGATATTATTTCCTGTGGTGAGGTCATTTCCTGTTCCTTTTCTCAGGGAGTGGTAGATGGGATTTAACTCGATGTATTTGTTGATAGAGTTGATAGAGAAAGCATGGTATTCCAACCTAAACTCTATCAACAAACACATCGAGTTAGACCCCATCTACCACCCCCTTAGAAAAGGAACAGGAAGTGACCTCACCACAGGAAATAACATCAACACAGGAAATGACATCACCAACCAAAAGAAACCCAAACATATAAATAGAAAGCAGGAATTTTCAGCACTGCTTTGCCTGAGGTCCACTGAAGATGTTACTTAGTAGGGTGACAAAACTTCCAGCTCAGCGAGCAAACCTACATCCAAAACATCAACCTGAGCTACAAATCTTCTCAAAACTCACTTAATCCTCCTGTTGTAAACCCCGCAGTATAAACAATCTTCCTATTTCATTCCAGGAAGCTTTCAATCACCAGCTGTATAGCCATTTTTTAAAAAACGTTTAGGAAAAAAACAGAAATTTATTTGTGTTTGAAATCCACGTATGTATATAAGTCATAAATCTACCATCATAACATTTAAAACTAAAGCTTTCTAATGGCACCATTCTACTCACAAATACCAGATGGTGTTCAAAGCTGGGCATTATTACCTAATAACACAAGGCAGAATGATGAAAATCTATTGATTGGTGGTATAGTGCACAATGAAGAAGGTTATCAAAGATTACAAACAGATCTTGATCAATTGGGTCAATTGGCTGAAGAGTGGCAAATGGAGTAAAATTTGGATAAATGCGAGGTATTGTATCTTGGTGAAACAAACAAAGGCAAGATTTATACAATTAAAAGTAAGATCTTGGGCAGTGTTGTAGAACAGAGAGACCTAGGGGTTTAGGTACATAATTCTTTGAAGTTTGCATCACATCCAAATAGCACAGTTAAGAAATGCTTTCCTTTATTGCTCAGACCCTTGAGTATAGGAGTTGGGACATTATGTTGAGGTTGTACAGTACATGGGTGAGGCTTTTTTCTGGAGCATTGTGTCCAGTTCTGGTTGCCCTTTTATAGGAAGGAGAGGGTTCAGAAGAGATTTACAGGATGCTGCTGGGAATGGACGGCTTGAGCTATAAGGAGAGCCTGGGTCACTAGAGCATAGGAGGTTGAGACGTGATCTTATAGAGGGTAATAAAATAATAAGGGGTATAGATAAAGTGAATGGCAGTTAGTCTTTTCCCCAGGGTGGGGGATTTCAAGACCAGTTGGCATATTTTAAGGTAAGAGGAGAACACATTAAAAAAGACATGAGGGGCAATATCTTTTAGACAGTGGTTTGTGCATGGATTGAGCTGCCATAAGAAGTGGTGGATGTGGGTACAGTTACAATGTTTAAAAGACATTTGAGTAAGTACATGAATAAAAAATGTTTGGAAGAATCGGGTCAAGCTCATGCAGATGGGACTAGTTTAGTTTGGGATTATAATTGACATGGACGGGCTCAATTGAAGGCTCTGTTTCTGTGCTGCATAACTCTATGACTTATTGTATCTGGAAAAAGCAAATTCCAGAGCAGAAGGTATGTTTGTAGCTTTGAAGACTTTACCACTCTATGAATTAGTCACACAGTCAATGAGGAAACAATCAGTCAGCAGGAATGCATAGAAAGACCAACCAGAGAGAAAAAGCATACTGGCTTAATGATAATGGTGATGTGAAGGATATGCTTTGAGGTAGTAGATTGTGGTGGAATACAATTCTGCTTCTGAGGCCATAACACCTCATGAATGCTCAGTTTTGACTACTGTTCTGAATCTATCTTTTTAAGTAATAGTAGTGCCACACTACACAATGGATGGTTTTCATAGCATAAAGATAAGACTTTGACTCCATAAGTGCTGTTTGGTGATCATCCTACTAACACAGTCAAGGGCAGTCCTGAGTAACATTCACATTCCTAACAAAAGAACAAACACTTTACTAGTCCCTTAATGACTATTGTTTCTGGCCATTCTACAAGCCAGATTCTGAAATGACATTCTCTAACTAGCCCATCAGTGAGATTCACTCCATTATTTATAACTCCTTTGAAGTATTTGGTCACTATAATCTCTCACAATTATAGCTTTTATATGTTGTGTGCACACTATAATTATTCCAAATTTAAGGTTCTTTTGAGTTACAATCATTCCCCTATTTATAAAAGTGTGGTGAAACCTCGGGCTGAAAAAACGTTGCAAGACTGATCAAAGAGAATTTTGGAAGAAAATAAAGCTGTTGTACTGTATCTCAGTAATTAAAGTAAGTCTACTCATAGGATAGAAACAAAGCAGTTGGGATGCAAAAACAATGTACTTTGGTAAATCATTCAGACAGAAACAATAAGTAGGAATGTTTAACAGTGAATTGTGAATCACTTGAGGCCTGTGCATTGTAAATATGCAGCAAGAAAACTGTAGCTATCTACCATATAAGCTGATGAAGAGCCACTGGATTCAAAACATTATCTCTGCCTTCTTCACAACAATGTTGTTGAGTTTTGCCAGCAATTTCTGTTTTTCTACCCAGTAAACTAGTTTGGATGCATAGCCAGTCTAACAATCTGTACAGTTATTGGCCGGAATATTACATCTTCCCCAGAAGCAGACTGGCAGATGGAGTGGGGCTATAAAGTTAGGTGGCATTTCAGGCAGTACAAGTTGATCAACTGCCCTCCTCCACTGCCAGTCACTATTTGCAGGGTTGGTGTTATGAAGAAGGTGAGGTAGTGCCGTTCAGAAGGAAGGGGTGCCCTGTGCCCAACAGGTGCCTACAAATGGAAATGGCCATCATCACCATCTCTGCCAACTTCTCTTGCTCACACTCACTAACTAGCACCCTGATCCCGGCTGTCCAATCGTGGCTCACCCATCAGCATATCTTGCATCAGTGACCCCATTAAAGCTGCTTTAATTGCAAGATGTGGAGGATCTTATGTTGGACTCGAGTGAACAACATTAAAAATCACACAAAGCCCAGTTATAAACCAGCAGGTTTATTTGGGAGCACTAGCTTCGAAAGTTCCAAAAGCTAGTGCTTCCAAATGAACCTGTTGGACTGTAACCTAGTATTGTGTGATTTTTAACTTAATTGACAAGTTCTCCTCCTCCTCCTTTCCAGCCTCCTTACTTGGCTTCTTGTGATGTTCTTCTGAAGTTCCAAACGTGGCCACTGCCCTCATGTTGCGTTGTTAGGACTGGATAGATGCCGACCATCTGAATGGCTGGAAACTCTTGTGGGGTGGCTCATACCAAGTCCCGATCACTCATTAACCTTATGCTCACTGACCTACAATATCTCCTGGTCTAGCATATATATGATTTTAAAATTCTTATCCTTATTTACAAATTCCTCTGTGGCTGTAAGTTCAATACCTTTACTTCAATTATAGCTACTAAGCAGCTGCAAAAGTAACTTTGTCATAATGAGATCAGGTCACATGGAACTGAAGCCTGAGTGTGTAGGGCTCCAGATAAGATGCCCATCTTACTACTCTCTTTATAGATATGTTAAATGAAGCCTGATTCTATTCAGTCACAAAAGTGTAGATCTACATTATTGCAATAGCCACAATCTTTTCTTTCTCTGTAACATCCTTCAGCCCTGTAAAATTTCCATGCTTCTCCAAATTTGGCCTCTTATGTATCCCTAATTTTAATCACTCCATCACTGGTGCTCATACCTCAAACTGACTAGGTGCTAAACCATGGAATTTCATCCCTAAACACTCCCACCTCTTCTGGGACAGTCCTTAAAAGTAACCTCTTTATTTGTACTTATTTCTCTTTATGTCACTTGGAGTCAAGTTGTTGTTTGACCATGCTCCAATGAAGCATCTTGGGATGTATCACTATATTGATCACTGGATATTCATCAATCAGTAACAGCTCTCAAGCACTGGAAATAATGTAACTACTCCTTCATTTCATTTATGTTATACTTTTTGTTTTCTTGCTTCTACATGCTTTTGCTCTCTAAGGAGATCCAAGAACAAACTTTGACCTAAACTTGTGACAGACCAATGATAGGCCCAGGCTCATCTAGATGTCATTCCTAATTCCTGGCAGCTTGCAGGGCTGGAAAACAAGGGGATGTAGGAATTTAAAGTAGCCTAACAATCAATACTTCGCCTTACCCCTGCAGATGTTGGTGATTGTCATCTTAGATTCCTAAATAGCCTGACAAAACATATCTGTTACCTTTCTGCAGTCTGGCTGATGTGCCTGATATCTCCAGTAGTAGTTGTATAATGAATTAGGACTGTGCTTGTTTTGAGGCCCACGACATGTCCTTATCTCTAGCAGACTGTCTCTTTTTGAACTCACCTTTGGATAAACCCGAAGAAGTGTTCCTTGACATGAAGAACCTGTGTACCAGGGATAACCTCCAGCCCATCTACCACCTAAAAGCTTTGTCATCTGAGAGGAGTAGATACTAGAAACTCACTTGCCAAGTTTTGGCAAAACTTCTGGCAAAATCAGACCTCCAAAGGATTCCCCACTCAGTGAAATGCAGCTCGCATTCCCTTATTATAATGTTTCAGAAGCTTTTGGACATCGATACTGCTTGCAAAGACTAGTATTCCCAATTTCAGATTAAAGTACAAGCGAATATGATACCATGAAAATGTGACAAAAGTCTTCGCTGGAATCAGCACCTGACACACACCCAGAAACAATGGTGCAGAGATGACACAAAGATAGATGGAGAGACAGGTACTGTTGAGGAAACAGGGAGGTTGCAGAAGGACTGGGACAGGCTAGGAGAGTGGGCAAAGAAGTGGCAGATGGAATACATAGAATCCCTACAGTGTGGAAACAACAAGTCCACACTGACCCTCTGAAGAGTAACTTACCCAGACCCATTTCCCTACCCTATTACTTGACATTTCCCCTGACTAATGCACCTAGTCTACATATCCCTGAAAACAATGGGCAATTTAGCATGGCCAATTTCACCTAACCTGCATAACTTTGAACTGTGGGAGGAAACCGGAGCACCCGAAGGAAACCCCACGCAGACAAGGCAGCAGTGCTAACCACTGAGCCACCATGTATAGGAAAATATGAGGTTATGCACTTTGGTAGGAAGAATAGAGGCATAGACAATTTTCTCAACAGGAGAAGGGTTTGGAAATCTGAGGTGCAAAGGGATTTGGGAGTGCTACTTTAGGATTCTCTTAAGATTAACATGTAGGTTTGTTGGCAGTGATGAAGGTAAATGCAATGTTAGCATTCATTTCAAGATGGCTAGAATACAAGAGCAGACATGTGCTACTGAGGCTGTATAAGGCTCTGGTCAGACCAAATTTTGAATATTCTGAGCAGCTTTTGGGCTCCATATCTTAGGAATGATGTGCTAGCTTTGGAAGGGCTCCAGAGGAGGTTTAGAAGAATGATCGTAGGATAAATGGTTTGTCACATGAGAAGTGGTTGAGGACCCTGGGTCTATACTCGATAGAGTTTAGAAGGATGACAAGAATCTGAAACTTACAGAATACCACAAGGCCTGGATAGAGTAGACATGAACAAGATGTTTCCACTTGCAGGAGAAACCATGACCTGAGGACACAGACTCCGAGTGAAGGGACTACCCTTTAGAACTGAGATGAGGAGGAATTCCTTTAGCCAGAGAGTGGTGAATCTGTGGAACCCATTGCCACAGAAGGTTGTGGAAGTCAGTCGTTGAGTGTATTTAAGACAGGGATAGAAAGCTTCTTGATTAGTAAGAGGATCAAGGGTTACGGCAAGAAGGCAGAAGAATGGGATTGACAAATATACCAAGTGGCGAGCAGACTTGATGGTCTGAATAGCCTTATTCTGCTCCAATGTCTTATGATCTTAAGTAAGAAAGTTGTAGGAAACTGCCACACATCAGATGAAAACATTGCCAGTTCCATTCTGTGAGGATGATTGGGTTAAGGTTACTCATCAAGTCTCTAGCCTTAAAATTGTTAAAATGTTCCAAATAAAAACAGTGTCATAATTCTAACAGTCTCTAGAGGAATCATTGCAAGCTTTGTGAGAATTTGATTAAGTCTAGTGAAAGATCTATGAAGGAATAATATGATCTAAGATTGAATATATATCCATTTGAGGGCTATAATGATATTCTTACTTCCGTTCTATTACTTCTCTGTTTTAATGAATTACTCTGACATGGATTCTCACTGGAAACAATTTAACTATATTGAACTAGATATTGTAAGATGATAACATACTTTGTGCCCAACATATATCAACATACTCATATATCAACATACTCAACTAAAATTGGTACTGTACCCACATGGAATTTTATTCCAATTGCTAAAATGGATGAAAAACTGTTTTCCCAATTTTAATCAAAGCAAAATATGAAGTCAATTAACAATGAGCTTTCCAAAATATGAACACATTTTTCGCTTATTCTTGGTGTACATATATTTCTTAGATTAAAAAATACATTATGTATATAACATGTTGATATTGAATAATTGTATTCTTGTTATCTAAATATCCACAACTGTGAATTTAAAATGATCTAGCCCTCAAACTTGCTCTGACCATAATTATCATATTCATTATGCACTTTCATGTTATTAATCCATCTGAATAATTTGATGAACTATCTTTGCTGTGTATTGCTGTACCAATAATGAAAAGAACTGTTTCCAGACCATTTTAGAAAACAATCTGTTTTGGTGTGATACTATATCCTAAAATATTTTTGTCATTGGTTTGTAAGGGTGGAACATTGCACTTCATTAGTGGTCCCCATGGTCTACTTTGCTTTGCCCTTGTGTGAGTCCTTGGAGCTTGTCTGGAACTTTTCCTGAGGTTGGTTGCAGCAACTTCTGCAATTACAGAGGAGAACAAATGCCACGATCCTATAATAACTCCTCGAATCTCTCACTGAGCATGTCATTAACTGTAGATTGGTTATGTGGTGATTTATCTAAAGCACTGACTCATGTCTCTCCCTAAAGTGGCTGTATTCAGAAAACAAAATCCTGTACAAAGTGTTCTATTTTAACTAGAATGTACAATAAGAAAAGAATTCCAAGATGTCAAGTCTAGTCTAGCCCCTCTCTAACCAAGTCTGAGGAAAATAATCCTCTCTGGCCTAGAATACGTAGCTAAAGGCAATGAATGTACCTGCATGTTAAATCCTGCATTTAGAGAACTACTGCAGGATTGCAGCACATCTGGGTGTTGTCTCTGGACCCAGAGTACGCAATATATCATCTGAGTTTGCCTGATTGTCAGTCATTGTAATAAAAAGTTCGAAGGGGCACAAAGTATGTTATCATCTTACAATATCTAGTTCAATATAGTTAAAAATCACACAACATCAGGTTATAGACTAAGAGGTTTAATTGGAAGCACACTAGCTTTCGGAGCGACGCTCCTTCATCAGGTGGTAGTGGAGGGCTCAATCCTAACATGCAGATTTATAGCAAAAATTTACAGTGTGATGTAACTGAAATTATACATTGAAAAATTGATTGTCTGTTAAGCCTTTCATCTGTTAGAATATAGTGATAATTTCACTTCTTTCATGTGTAAATCACAAAACCTTTTTTTAAAAAGTTGCATTCTTGGGTCAGCTGTTAGCAATGGTGATAGCTAGGCAATATGTTGAAGGTGTTGGCTCCCTGTGTTCTCTAAGGTAAAAACAATGACTGCAGATGCTGGAAACCAGATTCTGGATTAGTGGTGCTGGAAGAGCACAGCAGTTCAGGCAGCATCC
>NC_057723.1:15033556-15076648 GCF_004010195.1 Chiloscyllium plagiosum | reverse complement strand
GCAGTTTTTGAGCTCAGAGTTCTACATGAATGCATGCAGTTTTTGAGCAAAGTACAATGTAACCTAGCAAGTACAAATTTACCCCACAAAATATATGTGTGCATGTGGGTCTTTGTCTGTCTGTGTGTGTGTGTCTGTCTGGGTTGGGGGTTGTGAGTGTGAAAAAGTGTATGTGTGTGTGTGTGTAGTGAGTGCAGAGTGTCTTAAGTCTGTGAGGGCATGCATGTGTGAGTGTGGGAGTGTGTGTGTCTGTAAGGGTGTGTATGGGTGTCTGTGTGCACATCTGTGTGCATGTGTGTCCGTGTGTATGTGTGTATAGGGGTGCCTGTGTGTGCGTGTGAGAGTGTGTGTGTGTAGGAGTATCTGTGTGTGTGTATAGTGCAATGGTGGTCACCTGTAATGTGACATGAACCCAAGGTCCCTATTGAGGCCCTTCCTATGGGTACTGAACTTAGCTATCAGCCTCTGCTCGGCCACTTTTCTCTGCTGCCTGTCCCGAAGTCCACCTTGGAGGATGGTCACCCGAAGGTCCGAGGCTGAATGTCCTGGACCACTGAAGTGTTCCTCAACTGGGAGGGAACCCTCCTGTCTGTTGATTGTTATGTGGTGCCCATTGCCGATTGTTGTGTGGGCACCATACACACGGACACACATGCACACAGACGCGCACACAGACACCCACACACACCCTTACAGACACACACACTCACACATGCACCCCTCACAGACTTAAGACACTCTGCACTCACTACACACTCACACACATACTATTTCTCACATTCACAACTCCCAACCCAGACAGACACAGACAGACAAAGACCCACATGCGCACATATATTTTGTGGGGTAAATTTATACTTGTTGGGTTACATTGTACTTTGCTCAAAAACTGCATGCATTCATGCAGAACTCTGAGCTCAAAAACTGCATGAATTTATGTAAAACTCCGTTATCCCACTTTTTAGATTAGAATCAATCTAAACATCATAGCATAGGCAGAGAACACAGGGGGCCAACACCTTCAACATATTGTCTAGCTATCACCATTGTTAACCCAAGAATGCAACTTTTAAAAAAAAAGGTTTTGTGATTTACACATGAAAGAAGTGAAACTATCACTATATTCTAACAGATGAAAGGCTTAACAGATAATCAATTTTTCAATGTGTAATTTCAGTTACATCACACTGTAAATCTTTGCTCTAAAGTCTGTGTTAGGATTGAGCCCTCCACTACCACCTGATGAAGGAGCGTCGTTCCAAAAGCTAGTGTGCTTCCAATTAAACCTGTTGGACTATAACCTGATGTTGTGTGATTTTTAACTTTGTCCACCCCAGTCCAACACCGGCATCTCCAAATCATAGTTCAATATAACTTCTTAATTCAAAAGTAAATCACCTTGCACATTGAATAAAATTTTGTGTGGTGTGATTTTCAAGGGGACCCCAATTTCCTCATTGTCATAGTTTGGAGAAGGTTGAGTTGCCCTAGCTGATCCAGTGTTTGACAACCTCAATAATGGAGGCCTTTCGAGAGAGATGGTTGCCGTGTTTTGGGAAGCGCTGAACATTTTAAAAGGCTATCCTTCATCATAGAAAAGTGGAGGAATATGCGGTTGATCGGGTGTTGGTTGACGTATGAATTTTGTTTTGACAACATTTAAGGAATTGAAGAGGTCATGAATGTCTTGCAAATTTGTCAACCACATACTGCAGATCATATTTGTCTATTGTGGTCAGTTTATTTTTGACAAGAAGGCAATTGAGGTTAAATTGAGGTTTTCCATCTAGTTGGAATTTATTACTCACAGTTACACCTACCTTTGAAACCCAAATGAGAGAGTAATGTTGCTGAAATTGCCTACTCTATACTCATTAAATTTGGCAGAAAAGAATTTAGGGCTGGTACATTCAGATTCAAATGAGCTATAATAACTGCTGAAGCACCTTGCATGACTTGACAATTTAATTTTATAAGATGGAGTTTCATTTCTTCAGCATTTATTTTGTGTTAGAGTCTACTAAATAATAAGTTATATGTGTTTGAATTTCCTTTTCATCTCATTTGTCTTGATCTGTTGATCTTTCTTTCTTTGCCTCTCCTTTGTTCAATTCCTAGTTTAGATTCTGTATGTCTTAGTGATGATTCATCTATAAGGTTGAAGAGCCATGATGGTGTTGGGTCTGCTCCAACAAACTACAGTTTCCTTTGAGAGGGCACCGCACTGGATCAGAGGTGGCTCGTGTCAGCTGTGACTCAATTAATTACATTCCTTTTGCCTCTGGGTCTGTAAGTTATGTGCTTCAGTCCCACTTCAAAGATGTGAAGACTAAGTGTGGGCTAACACTCCTTTACAGTACTGAGAGAGTTATGACATGGAGAACTGTATTTAAAGGGGCCACTCAAATCAGAGGGACTGACACTCTGGACAGAATGTCAGTACAAGAAGTAGGAAGCTTAGGAGTGAGAAGAACAGCCTCAATCTCAGTTCATTCAACTGTAACCAGGTTAAAAGTCACACAACACCAGGTTATAGTCAAACAGGTTTACTAGGAAGCACTAGCTTTGAGAGCGCCGCTCCTTCATCAGAGTTGTGGAGGTTAAGATCATGCTTACAGAATTTATATCCAAAGGAGTCCAGTGTCATGGAGATGTGATATAGTTAACAATCTCAGATTTAAACTTTCACTTTTTATAATGGGATATGCTGGTTTCTGTTCTTTGATATGAAAATCCCAGAGCTTCTTTTAAGTTACATTTTCAATACAGCTTAGGTTTTTCTATTATCACCAGAGTCTCTCACTGATGATGTCACCGAGTATGGTGACAAAACATCTGAAAACAAACCTTCCAGCTCAGTGAGCTAACTTACATATATGTGAATATATCAATTTGTAGCTTAAGTAGCTCAAGCCTGCTCCACCATTTAATATTATCATGGCTAATTGGCTTGTGTTCACAATAACCGTTGATTCCCCTGCCTGACAAGAATTGATCTACTTCAGCCTTAAAAATATTCGCTGACCTCATCACCACTGCCTTCTGAGTCAAAGAGTTCCAAAGTCATACCACACTAAGGAAAGAATCTCTGTCCAAAAAGGGTGACCCCAAATTTTAAAGGTGACCCCTTAGTTCTGGACTCACTTGCAAGAGAAAATATCATTTTCGCATCCACCTTGTTAAGATCTTGCAGGATTTTATGAATTTCAATCAAAACATCCCTCGCTCATCTGAAGGTGAACGAAAACATAGTCAGCCTGTCCAATTTTTCTTCCTAAAGTAACTCGTTCATTCCAGGTACCAATAGAGTAAGCTTCTTCTGAAATGCCTCCAACAAATTTCCACCTTCCTTAAATGAGGAGACCAAAACTGCACAGACTATTTGAGGTGTTTCTCACGAATGCCTGCTATAACTGAAACATAATACTTCTGTGTTCCATTCCTCTCATAATAAAGTTAAAAATCACACAACACCAGGTTATAGTCCAACAGGTTTATTTGGAAGGACTAGCTTTCATTACGGTGCTCCTTCATTAGGTGGTTGCAGAGTATAAGATTGCAAGACACAGAATTTATAGCAAAAGCCACGAAAAGTCAGAGGGAAATTGAGAAACAAATTTGTAAGGAGATCTCAGTTATCTCTGTGGCGCAACTGGTCAGCATGCTCGGCTGTTAACTGAAATGTTGGTTGTTCGAAACCACCCAGGAACGGAGTGCTCACTGTTCTTACTCCAACCACTTACTTGCGTGGCACAGTGGTTAGCACTGCTGCCTTGCAGTGCCAGGGTACCAGGTGCGATTCCAGCCTGTGGAGTTTGCACATTATCCCTATGTCTGTATGGGTTTCGTCCCACAGTCCAAAGATGTGCGGGTCAGGTGAATTGGTCACGCTAAATTGCCCATTGTGATAGGTGCATTAGTAGGGAGTAGGTGAATGGGTCTGGGTGGGTTACTCTTTGGAGGGTCGGTATGGACTTGTTGGGCCAAAGGACCTGTTTCCGCACTGTAGGGAATCTAATCTAATCTATCTGTAAGAAGAGATTAAGAATAAGGGCTGGTTATGGTAGGGGATATCAACTTTCCATAGCCTGGGATTGTCACAGTGTTAAGGGTTTAGATGGAGAGGAATTTGTTAAGAGTGTACAAGAAAATTTTCTGATTCAGTATGTGGATGTACCTACTAGAAAAGGTGCAAAACTTGACCTACTCTTGGGAAATAAGGCAGGGCAGGTGACTGAGATGTCAGTGGGGAGCTCTTTGGGGCCAGTGACTATAATTCTATTAGTTTTAAAATAGTGATGGAAAAAGATAGACCAGATCTAAAAGTTGAAGTTCTAAATTGGAGAAAGACCAATTTTGATGGTATTAGGCAAGAACTTTAAAAACGTTGATTGGGGACAGATGTTCGCAGGTAAAGGGATGACTGGAAAATGGGAAGCCTTCAGAAATGAGAGTTCAGAGACAGTGTATTCCTGTTAGGGTGAAAGGAAAGGCTAGTAGGTATAGGGAATTCTGGATGACTGAAGAAATTGAGGCATTGGTTAATAAAAAGAAGGAAGCATATGTCAGGTATAGACAGGATAGATCGAGTAAATCCCTAGAAGAGTACAAAGGTAGTAGGAGTATACCTGAGGGGGAAATCAGGAGGGCAAAAAGGGGACATGAGATAGCTTTGACAAATAGAGTTAAGGAGAACCCAAACGATTTTTATAAATACATTAAGGATAAAAGGGTAACTAGGGAGAGAATAGGGTCCCTCAAAGATCAGCAAGGCAGCCTTTGTGTGGAGCTGCAAGAGATGGGAAAAATACTAAATGAGTATTTTGCATCAGTGTTTACTGTGGAAAAGGACATGGAAGGTATAGAATGTAGGCATATAAATGATGACATCTTGGAAAATGTCCATATTACAGAGGAGGAAGTGCTGGATGTCTTGAAATGCATAAAAGTGGATAGATCCCCAGTACCTGACGAAGTGTACCCTAGAACGCTGTGGGAAGCTCGGGATGTGATTGCTGGACCTCTTGCTGAGATATTTGTATCAACGATAGTCACATGTGAGGTACCATAAGGCTGGAGATTGGCTAACATGGTGCCACTATTTAAGAAAGGTAGTAAGGACAAGCCAGGGAACTATAGACCAGTGAGCCTGATGTTGGTGGTGAGCAAGTTGTTGGAGGGACAGGATGTACCTGTATTTGGAACGACAAGGACTGATTAGGGATAGTCAACATGGCTTTGTGCTTGGAAAATCACGTCTCACAATCTTGATTGAGCTTTTTGAAGAAGTAACACAGAGGATTGATGAGGGCAGAGCAGTAGACATGATCGATATGGACTTCAGTAAGGCATTCGACAAGGTTTCCTATGGGAGACTGATCAGCAAGGTTAGATCTCATGGAATACAGGGGAACTAGCCATTTGGATACAGAACGGGCTCAAAGATAGAAGACAGAGGGTGGTGGTGGAGGGTTCTTGTTCAGACTGAAGGACTGTGAAAAGTGGAGTGCCACAAGGATCGGTGCTGGGTCCTCTACGTTTCGTTATTTATGTCAGATTAGGAGGTACAGTTTTGGATGTCAGATTAGGAGGTACAGTTAGTAAGTTTGCAGATGACACCAAAATTGGAGGTGTAGTGGACAGCGAAGAGGGTTACCTCAGATTACAACAGGATCTTGATCAGATAAGCCAATGGGCTGAGGATTGGCAGATGGAGTTTAATCTAGATAAATGCGAGGTGTTGCATTTTGGGAAAGCAAATCAGTGCAGGACTTATACATTTAATGGTAAGGTCCTTGGGAGTGTTCCTGAACAAAGAGACTTTGGAGTGCAGGTTCATAGATCCTTAAAAGTAGCATCGCAGGTAGATAGGATAGACTGGATTAGATTACCTACAGTGTGGAAACTGGCCCTTCAGCCCAACCAGTCACACCGACCCTCCGAAGAGTAACCCACCCAGACCCACTTCACTCTGACTAATGCACCTATCACAATGGGCAATTTAGCATAGCCAATTCACCTGGCCTGCACAGCTTTGGACTTTGGGAGGAAACCGGAGCATCCAGAGGAAACCCACACAGACACGAGGAGAATGTACAAACTCCACACAGACAGTCTCCTGAGATTGGAATCGAACCTGGGCCCCTCCTGCTGTGAGGCAGCAGTGCTAACCTAGTGAAGAAGATGTTTAGTATGTGTTCCTTTATTGGTCAGAGTGTTGAGTACAGGAGTTGGGAGGTCATGTT
Source organism: Chiloscyllium plagiosum (assembly GCF_004010195.1). Classification (NCBI taxonomy): domain Eukaryota; kingdom Metazoa; phylum Chordata; class Chondrichthyes; order Orectolobiformes; family Hemiscylliidae; genus Chiloscyllium; species Chiloscyllium plagiosum. The sequence continues at coordinate 15,070,403 of NC_057723.1, read as the reverse complement.
GCTGCTGTACAGGACATTGGTTAGGTTACTTTTGGAATATTGCATGTAATTCTGGTCTCCTTCCTATTGAAAAGATGTTGCAAAACTTGAAAGGGTTCAGAAAAGATTTACAAGGATGTTGCCAGGGTTGGAGGATTTGAGCTATAGGGGGAGGCTGAATAGGCTGGAACATCGGAGGCTGAAGATGACCTTATAGAGCTTTATAAAATCATGAGGTGCCTGTTTAGGGTAAATAGACAAAATCTTTTCCCTGGAGTGGGGGAGTCTAGAACTAGAGGCCATATGTTCAGGATGAGAGGAGAAAAATATTAAAGAGACCTAAGAGGCAACTTTTTCACACAGAGGGTGGCGTGTGTATGGAATGAGCTGCCAGAGGAAGTGGTGGAGGCTGGTACAATTGCAACATCATTTGGATGGGTATATGAATAGGAAATATTTGGAGGAAATAGGCTGGGTGCTGGCAGGTGGGATTAGGTTGGGTTGGGATATCTGGTTGGCATGGATGAGTTGGACCGAAGGGTCTGTTTTCGTGCTGTACATCTCTATGACTCTAAGTTTACAGTGTAGGATGGTGCTCGGAGATTGGCAGTTATTGGTGTCCGAGCACCATCCTACAACTCATCCGCTTTATCCTCAACCACAACGTTTTCACCTTTGACTACCAGTTCTTGATTTAGACACACGAAACAGCCATAGGGACCAAATTTGCACCACAATATGCCAACATTTTTATGCACAGGTTCAGACAAGACTTCTTCTCTACGCAGGACCTCCCACCAACACTATACACCAGGTACATTGACGACATTTTCTTCCTCTGGAGCCATGGCGAGGAGTCACTGAAACAACTACACAGTGATATCAATGAGTTTCATCCCACCATCAAACTCACCACGGACTACTCTTTAATATCCGTTTCGTTCTTGGACACATGCATCTCCATCAAGGATGCTTCCCTCAGCTTCTACCCTGAAACATATTAAAACAGCCATCCCCCATGAACAAGCCTATGCATAAACAGGAGCTGTTCAGATGAGGAGGAATGTGATTGGTACTTGGAAGTACTCAATGATGTCCTTATAAGGATGGGATACAATGCTCAACTCATCGACCGCCAGTTCCGACGTGCCACAGCAAGGAACCGTAATGACCTCCTCAGGAGACAGACAAGAGCTGCAAAAGACATGGTACACTTCGTTGTCCAGTACTTCCCAGGAGCCGAAAAACTACGCCATTTTGTTTGCAGCCTGCAACACGTTATCAATGAGGATGAGCACCTCACCAAGACCTTGTCCACACCTCCACTTTTCGTCCTTAAATAACCACCAAACCTCAAACAGATCATTGTTCACAGCAAACTGCCTGGCTTTCAGGATAACACCGCACAACCCTGTCACGGCAGATGCTGCTAGATGTGTCAGAATGTCGACACGGATACCACAATTACACACGGGACACCACCCACCATGTACGCGGCAGGTATTTATGTGACTCGGTCAACATTGTCTATCTCACATGCTGCAGGCAACAATGCCCAGAGACATGGTACATTGGCGAGACTGAGCAGAGGCTATGGCAACGGATGCATGGATACTGCGCAACAATCAACAGACAGGAGTGTTCCCTCCCAGTCGGAGAATACTTCGGCAGTCCGGGACATTCAGCCTCGGACCTTTGGGTGACCATCTTCCAAGGTGGATTTCGGGACAGGAAAAAACCCAAAGTGGCTGAGCCGAGGCTGATAGCCAAGTTTGGTACCGAAAGGAATGGCCTTAGCCAAGACCTTGGGTTCATGTCACACTACAGGTGACCCCACTACACTACAGGTGACCACACTGCACTACACACACACATAGACACAGAAACACACACACGCATACACTCCTACAGACCCATACACGCACGCAGACCGTCGCTCATTCACTCACACATGCAATCCCCCCACACATGCACCCTCTCACAGACTTATACCTCTTTACATTCACACACATATACAAATACACACTCTCACACAGACACTCACCACCCTTCCCCCAACCTCCCCACCACACACACACACACACACATACACACTCACACGCACTCACATGCATGCACACACATATAAGTTTGTGTAAATCCCTTTTTTAGAAATAGAATCAGTCTGGACATTGGGACACAGACAGACAGACTTTAATCTTAAACTTGCAATGCATTATCTAGGCTGACATGACACTGATTATTAAAGTTCACTGAAGAATGTAACTTTAAAAAAAGTTGTGGGATTTAGATATGAAAGAACTGAAACCAACATGGTCATTCTAAAAGATGAGAGACTTAACAAACTATCCAGTTCTTTTTCAATATAACATTTCAGTTGCATCACACTGTAAACTTTTTCTATAAATTCTGTGTCTTAGAACCTTATAGTGCACAACCATCTGATGAAGGAGCAGTGCTCCCAAAGCTAGTGCTTCCAAATGAACCTGTTTGACTATAATCTGGTGTTGTGTGATTTTTAACTTTGTACACTCCAGTCCAATAGCAGCTCCTCCAAATCATGACTCTATAATAACAGCATACCATCAGCCTTCCTCATCATATGCTGTACCCACACATTAACCTTTTGTGACTGATGCTCCAGGATAGCTAGATCCCCGTGCACTTCAGAACTCTGCAGTGGTTTAAGTTTTAAAGTTTTTTTTGTTATTTTTGTGGCATCTCACAGAGGCATGGAGTCATATAGCATGGAAACAGAACCTTGAGTCCATGCTGAACACAATCCCAAATTAAACTAGTCTCACCTGCCTGCTCCTGGCCCATAGTCCACAAACTTTTCCTATTCATGTGTCTATCCAAATGACTTTTAAACATTTTAAGTGTACCCGCATCCACCACTTCCTCAGGAAGTTCATTCCATACACGAACCATCCTCTGAGTAAAATAAATTCCCCTCTTGTTTTTTTTAAAATCTCTCTCCTCTCACCTTAAAAACATGCCTCCTAGTCTTAAGGTCCCCATCCTAGGGAGAATACAACTACCATTAACTCTATCTATACCCATCTTTATTTTATAAACTTCTATAACATTGCCTCTTAACCTCCCATGCTCCAGTGTAAAAAGATCCAGTCTTTCCAAACTTCAGAACTCAAACCTTCCATACCCAGCAACATCCTGGTAAGTGCCTTCTGAACCTTTTCCAGTTTAATAATATCTGTCTGATAACAGGGTGATCAGAACTGGACACAGTATTCTAGAAGAGGCCTCACCAATGTCCTGTACCACCTCAACATGACTTCCCAAATCCTATACTCAAAGGAATGAAAGCAAATGCACCAAATGCCTTTTTAACCACCCTGTCAATATGTGTCACAAACTGCAAAGAATTATGTCCCTGAATCCTTAGGTTCCTCTATTCTATGACACTACCCAGGGCCCTACCATTAATTGTATAAGCCCTACCCTTGTTTGTTGTACCAAAATGCAGTACCTCACATTTGTCCAGCTTGAACTCCACCTGCCATGTTTCAGCCCATTGATCCATTTGACCAAGATCCCAATGCACTTTCTTCACTGTCTACTATGCCACCAGTTTTGGTGTCATCCACAAACTTACTAACCATTCCTTCTATATTCTCATCCAAATCATTTATATAAATGATAAACAAAATAGGACCCAGGACCATTTCCTGTAGAACACTACAGGTGACTGGCCTCCAGTGTGAAAAGCAACCCTCCACCACCACTCTCTCCTGCCATTAAGCCAATTCTGTATCCAATTGGCAAGCTCACCCTGAATCCCATGATTGCTGGTATATTCTTCGGGTTTTTCTCATTGTCCCTTTCTACCATTCTCTGACCTTCACTTCTACATTAGTATTTTGCTAAATTGTCTTAACCTATCCCTTGATTTGTTATGTTTACTCAAGCTTCATCCCTCACATACTTCATTGAGGTTAATGCCCTCTCTATTTTCCTGGCTATATGGCTCGTGAGTATGCCTGTCCCAGAACATGTCAGGTGTAGACCATTCCATTGGTTCAGATCCAATCTTCCCCAGTGCTGGTACCAGTAGTTCATGAACTGGAAACCACTTCCCCCACACCAGTCTTTGAGCCATGCGTTCACTATTTTCTCTATTTTTTCCAAATCATATTCATTCCATGCCCCAATCTGCATGTGGCTCAGGAAGTAATCCATAAATTATTACTATTGAGGCTCTGCTTAATTTTGCATTTAGCTTCTGTGCTTCCTCAGCAGCGAGGAGATGATGGCCTAGTGGTATTATTAGATTAGATTCCCTACTGTGTGGAAACAGGCCCTTCAGCCCAACAAGTCCACAACGACTCTCCAAAGAATAACCACTCAGACCCATTTCCCTCTGACTAATGCACCTAATACTATAGACAATTTGGCATGGCCAGTTCACCTAACCTGCACATCTTTGGACTGTGGGAGGAAACCGGAGTACCCGGAGGAAACCCACACAGACACGGGGAGAATGCACAAGCTCCACACAGACAGTCGCCCGAGGCTGGAATCAAACCTGGGTCCATGGTGCTGTGAGGCAGCAGTGCTAACTATTGAGCCACCCCTATTGCTGGACTGTTAATCCACAGACACAGATAATGTTCTGGGGAAAAAAGCAAATTACTGCGGATGCTGGAATCTAAAACCAAAAGAGAAAATGCTGGAAAATCTCAGCAGGTCTGGCAGCATCTGTAAGGAGAGGAAAGAGCTGATGTTTTGAGTCTAACTGACCCTTTGTCAAAGCTTTGCCAAGCTTTGACAAAGGGTCAGTTAGACTCGAAACGTCAGCTCTTTTCTCTCCTTACAGATGCTGCTAGACTTGCTGAGATTTTCCAGCATTTTCTCTTTTCGTTTAATGTTCTGGGACTTTGGTTTGAATCCAGCCATGGGCAGATGGTGGAATTTAAATTCAATTAAAAAAAGTTGAAAATAAGAATCTAATGACTACCATTGTTGAGTGTTTGAAAAACCCATCTAGTTCACTAATGTCACTTAGGGAAGGAAACTGCCATCCTTACCTGATCTGATGTACATGTCACTGAGACCCACAGGAATGTGGCTGACCCTTAACTGCCCTCTAGGCATCAAATGCTGAATTAGCCAGTGACACCCATATCCCTTGAGTGAACAAAAAAAATTCTTGTTCTTCCTACTTTCTTGATACAGACATGGATCTTAACCATAAGATTCTCAGCTTTGGCACTGCAAGTTCTTCTCTGGCCCAGATCAGATAATCTTGCCCCTGGCACTGGACCAACAAAACTGCTGTCTGCACCCATGCGCTTTGCAGCAGAGAACAGTGTTAATCCTCCTCATTGTCCTGTCAGTCCTACTACTGCATTCCTTCTTAATCTCCCCTTTTTCATAGTTTCCTGGTTAGTTCATCCAGGGTCAGTTAGTTTATCCACCTTGTAGCCCTCACTCCCGTACAAGTAAGTTGGGAAAAGCTCAATGTAAGAGCTGAAGATTTGAAAGAAAAGGAGCAATTGCTGGAGGAACTCTGCAGGTCTGGTAGCACCTGTGGAGAGAAAGCAGAGTTAATGCTTAGAGTCTAGAGACTCTTTAAACCAAGCAAGCTTAAAAAGGCAGAATTTATATTATCTCAGGAGATTATAGACAAGGCCATGGAGGGGTTTGGAAACAAGGATGACAATTTTAAAATTGAGGCATTGTTTAATCCAGATCCGATGTTGATAAACTCAGTCAATGAAAAAATAAGACCTCCATAGGCCTGCTATTTCATTAGAGAGGGAGAGACAACTGGCAGTGTGTTTAACCTGAAAATGACACCTCAGTCACATTGATGAAAGCAGTGACCTCAGCTGGGAATTGAACATGGTAAAAACAATGACTGCAGATGCTGGAAACCAGATTCTGGATCAATGGTGCTGGAAGAGCACAGCAATTCAGGCAGCATCGAGGAGCTTCAGCAAAATCGACGTTTCGGGCAAAAGCTGGGCTTTTGCCCGAAACGTCGATTTTGCTGAAGCTCCTCGATGAGAACACATTAGAACACATGTGGCAGAACTTTGTATGATCTCAAACTTAAGGATAGCCAAATATAGGAAACCAGCCTGGAATACTTCAGGAAAGCTAAGTTTAAAGGTTTCAAGATTCTGGGTGAGGTTTTCAACAGTCTATGAGCTGAGGCAGGGTCAGAAAGTGTTATGGAGGTGGAGTTAAGCAATCTTGACAATACAGACAGATACATGAGTAAGAGCTTGCTTATGGACCAATATGACAGCGCACTTGCAAACAATTTGGCTCAATCTCAGACAGTTTCCAAGGAAAGGAGTGGAATTGATAACTAGAGAATACAGTTTGGCTTCACTCTTACCATTATTCAGTTGGAGCAAATTTTCTTCTAATCCAGTGTTAGATATCAAAGAGTCAAAAGAAGCTTAGAGATGGGAAATGAGTTGAGGGAAGTGGTGGAGAGATAGAGCATGAGGTATTAATGTACATATGGAAGCTAACAATGTTGCTGAGAACAGGGGTGGGGCACAGGGACTAAGAATAGAATCTTGGAGGATAATGGTATGGAAGGAAATCAGCACACAAATGCACATCAGTAGCCTGTTCCAGAAGATCGCAATCATAATTATTTTAGCATCATATTTATTATCAAATACCTGAAAACACATCTTTATCACATTTGTGAATCACCTTGGGACATTTTACAACATGAAAGTGCTACATTTTCAGCCTGACTCAGTCCAAGGTTTCTGCCCTCAATGTCATGGTAGAACTAAAGGGATAGGGAAAATTAAAATAATAATGTACACAAAAAGGTAAGTGATGATACAAAAATAAAAAATATAATTTTTTGGAAGCTACTTGTTAAGAACAGCACTTGAGGAATAAAAAAGGAGTGGAAGACATAATAAAAATAAAGAAAAATATTCTTTCCAATTTACAGGACTTTTTCACAGAACATTTCACTTTATTGCACTGGAGTTATACGAATTAAACTACCAATAGACCATTGCCAAAACACTAAGCTTTGTTTTTATTTCAGTTGCACTTGAACGTCTGGAATTCCAAGATTAAGGCAATCCGACTACTGTTTAAAATGGTCTGTTCCTTCTGTCAGCATTGATGTAGACTGGATGGTTGTAGTGCAACATCCATCAAACTAAACTAACATCTGTCAGTGCCAGAAAGTTTTGGTCATTTTGATTATTGAATGATACGCCATCTACTGGAGGGAACATTCTAAACGAAGGATTGGAGTGTTTACAGTAGTGTGCAATCTCTGATTACTTAGAATTTGAGTATTTAATGCTCTTATTATCTGCATCCAGGTACTGATAGCTATCATTTTATTTTCCCAAGTAATTGACAATCGCTGCTGTTGTTGTTTTATGTAGCATCTAGTTAATAAGAGCCAACCAGAATCGGTAACCCTTATCTCTCGTATTCAAATTATTTTGTTCTACCCAACCTATTATTCTTACATCAAGTTCTGAAGCCCTGGCTCTGGCACTTACTGTAAGACAACATAGCATTGGTTAAATTAAGCACAAAGCTATGTTCGAGGCCATTCAAATTTGGCAGCACCTCAAACTGGCTTCTGTGATGAGAATTTTCATTTATATAATGCCTTTCTTGTAAAACATTGTTCTAAGGCATTTTATTGGATGTGTAAGGATAAAATGGTCAGCAAGCTAATGTGGGAACTATTTAGAGGGAAAACCAAAAGCTTGCCTCAAAGAGCCAGCTTTAAGAAAAGTTTTGAAAAACTGGGGGCAAAAAGGTTAACAGATTCCTTTCTCAGTTGGAAGTGGTCAAGAAGAGAGGGAGAGTGAGACCAAAGCTAGACAGACTGAGAGCTCATAGGGGAAGGTGATTTTGCTGTGATGAGGTTAGAGTTGGACAGCGTGAGGCCATTGAGGAATTTAGTCTCACAAGTAGAATTTTAAATTGAAAAATGAGGGACTGCTGCAGGCTAGTGAAGGGAAACAATTAGCTTAGGTAAATCAAGTAGGTGATAAAGGATGGGGAGCTCAGTAGTAAATTGACTAAGCTAAACACAGGCAAGTGATGTTATGGAGGTAGAATTTGGCGGACTTCAAAATTGAGAAGACGTTGAGTTGGAAGTCCTATTCAGTTTCAAAAAGGAGACTATCATTGCAGAGCATCTTGCTTGGTTTGAGATAATGAGGAGAATGGAGCTTATAACACAAATAAAAACTTTTTATTGAGTGACATGAGAACATTTATTCTATGGTAAGTATAGCCCAAAGTTAGGGAAATTGCAATTGTTGTTATTGGCTGTCCCTTGTTTGAAGGATGATGTCTAGTCCAGGTTGTGAATTTCTGCTAATAGATTATATGTGACTGAACAGGCCAATTCCTGACCAGATCTTTGGACATGGGCAGAATGTACCACAAGGGTACAGGATCTGGAGTGCAAGATTTGCTTCCATTTCTTTCCTCTTTACTATTGCTCAGCCTCATCATTGGGCCGTTGTGAATCAAAGCATGATGCAGTTTGATTGACAAGTTGGCACCGTTTTGAGTGATTTCATAGTAAGTTCCTTCCAGTCATTGATGTCAATGTGGCATGCTTCAAGGAAAATGTCAGATGTCATTTTTTTGTGGTGTAGTTAGGTATATTTTGAAAGTAGAGTCAAAAAGTATGGTGCTGGAAAAGCACAGCTGGTCAGGCAGCATCTGAGGAGAAGATATTCTTGATGAAGAGCTTATGCTCAAAACATCAACTCTCCTGCTCCTTGAATGCTGCCTGACCGGCTGTGCTTTTCCAGCACCACACTTTTTGACTTTGATCTTCAGCATCTGCAGTTCTCACTTTCTCCATATTTTGAAACTATACAATAAAACTGTGACTATAAAACTGCTCTAAATCACATGTTGGAAATATCAATTCTGCTGTTAACAAAAGTAGTTGCTACCTCACATTTAGCTAGTGCAGACAATCGGCATTTTATAAAACCTAAACATTAAGTAGCAGGTAACCACAAACCTACATACCAGCTCCAGCACTCAGTATTTCAGCTAACGTAGATGATTTGTGAAATATTTATCATAAGAAATGGAAAAAAACAATCTGCAAAATAAATTATAAATGGATATTCAAAGACAAGTGGTAACTTATACCAGTAGGGTTCAAAACACCAGACATTTCATTGCAGCAATGATTGCAACTGAGGAAACTAGAAAAGGAAGTTGATGGCAGGGGAGAAACTTCATAGACGATGAATCATGGAGAGTTAAAATCTTTGGCAAGAATACATGTTTTTACTATTGCTTAAGGTATCTGAAGCATTACTTTGTCCAAGGTTTTGACAATCTGCCTTAATAATGCTTTAAGTGGCTCTGTGCCATTTGTTAGTCTTTCATACACGTGAAGCTCCTTGGGATATTTTATTATGTTAAATAATTTGTGCTATGAGTTCAATGAACTGTTATTTCACTACCTTCATTTACTTGGGATCTTTATTCACTTTGAACTTCAGGTTGGTGAAGCGAGGACAGTTCTCCTTAGGAGAAGACTGAAGTTTGATAGATACATTCAAAGTCACAAAGGGTATGGGCAAAGTAGATAGAGAGAAACTTTTCCCAATGGTGGAAGGATCAAGAACCAAAGGACAAATATTTAAAATTATTGGTAAAAAAGCCAGAGGCAGCTTCAAGTAAAGCTTTTTTTGTGCAGTGACCGGTTAGGATCTGAATGCACCATCCGAAGTGTGTTGGAAGCAGTTTCAATTGTTGATTTTGTTAGGAAGGTACTTCATATTTAATTTTGCTTGGAGGAGTTCAGAATTAATTTCATATTTTGTGGAATTACCTGGAGCGGCTTCTTTAAAAGTGAAATTAAGAGTCTAATGATGACCATGAACCCATTGTCGATTGTCAGAAATACCCATCTTGTTCACCCAGGACCTTTAGGGAAGGAAGCTGCAATCTTTATCTGGCCTACATGTGACTCCAGAGCCACACTAATGTGGTTGACTCTTAACTGCCCTCTGGCAATTAGCTACAGGCAATAAGTGTTGGCCAAGCTAGTGATTCCCTCATCCCATGAATGAATGAAACAATTTGGCAGTTCATTGTGGACAATGAAAAGAAGCCTTGTTATAAATAACTCAAATCATTAGTGGTGATAACTGTTTACTTTACTTTAAGCCCCTGTTGGGGTACTTTGAACAGAGACTGCCTTGAAGAGTTTCTTGATTGATCTGGTTTAGCTGACCGAAGAACGAGCTGTCTACTGATCTCTCCTCTTTTTGAAAAGTGGCATGGTGGCTCAGTGGTTAACACTGCTCCCTCACAGTGCCAGGGACCCGGGTCCGATTCCAGCCTTGGGTGACTGTCTGTATGGAGTTTGCACGTTCTCCCCGCGTCTGCATGGATTTCTTCCCACAGTCCAAAGTTGTACAGGTTAGGTGAATTGGTCATGCTAAATTTCCCATAGTGTTCAGGAATGTGTAGATTAGGTGCATTAGTCAGCAAAAATGTAGAGAAATAGAGTTGGGGACTGGGTGGGTTACTGTTTGGAGAGTCAGTGTCGACTTGTTGGGCTAAATGGCCTGTTTCCACACTGTAAGGATTCCATGTCTTTCTAACATTAAAAACCTATTTTTCTTTTAACATGACAAATTGAAGAAACATTTGAAAATGTTACTTCCTGAGTCAGCTGTCTCCAAGACTTCAGAGAACACTGTGCCTGATTAGTGACTTGACCACATGCCTGAACATCAGAGTGACTAATTCTGGAACATACTGTGCTTTATCTGTTTACCTTAAAAATTGACCAAAAAGCTAATCTTAGCAGAGAAATTGTTATCTTTCTCTTTTCTTGAAGATTGAGTGTTTTGCAGATATATGAAAAGATACGTCTTTCTACTTCTATGTTACTGACTGCATCGATTTTCGAAGGAAAGTAAAGAACTAAGGATGTTGAAACTCTGCAATTAAAGCAGAAATTGCTGGAGAAACTCAGCAGGTCTGGCAGCATCTGTGGAGAGAAATCAGAGTTAATATTTCAAGTCCAGTGACCTTTCTTCAGAACATGAACAAAGTATTGTATCTTCATTAAATAAGCTTTTTTTGCATTAATAGACCAATAATTATGTTTATTAAGAAACCTGATATCTTGTGGTTTAAAACTTGATATAAATAAGGTATTTAGTTGGTCGATTTAGTAAATAAAAATACTGCTTCCAGTTATGTTATGACCCATGGAGTAATGAGGTTAGAGTGACACCGTACTCAGTCATAACATAAAAAAGTAGGGGCTCTCAAAGGGATACCCATATAGGACATTAATTGGAAAAGGATAACAGGTAACACACTAGATTCCTTGACCATTATTGTATTAAAATGCTTTGACAGTTTTAAGCTACTTAAAGGGAAGACTTATCCCTGAATGATTTGCAAAGAGGAACCAAGGTTATTGTAACTAAAATGGTTGACAGGTTAGTGTTAGAGTTAAAAGGGTAGACTAGGAAAATAAATGCAACTGAGGGAACAGTGCAAAATATGAAGTTGAACGGACAACAATACAATCAGGTCAGATTGTTTGAAGGTGCTGAGAATATGATTCCGAAGAGCCAGGGCATGTGCCAAAACCTGGAAGGAGCATATCGCCAAAGTGACACAGAAACTGGGCAAATGGGACCATTGCTTCCTCCCAATTTGCAGGTAAAAGCTGGTCATCAGGTGAGAGGTACTGTCTGCGTTGTATGTGGTGCAGGTCTGGCCCATTTCCCAAACCTGCACCATTGTAGACACCCGAGCCATTTTCCCCTTCATCTGCATGTCAAGGATGGACCCTGTTTGCAGGGACACAATGTACAAAGCTCTAGATAAGGGGGGAACAGACATACGCAATGCTACCCTCATCCTGGTGGCCACCTTTATGTTTGGCTGCACAAGCTGTGCATAGACACAAACACTAAATGGCACTCTGTACTGAGGTCCAACTGTCCCCAATGTTACAAAGGATGGGCCTGGCAGAAAAAGACTGTACTGAACTTTTAGAATCTTATGTATGTATATAAGAATAATTTTCTATGAATGAAATGTATTTTTGCAATGAAAAATACCAACCAGATTATGAGTTAACAAGAAACCAATTGCAGATGGAGCAGCTTGAAAGAGAAAAGGATATGTAAATTTAAAAACTTGCATTTTGAGGGAAAGACAGCAAAGGAGCACTTCAGAGGGGGAGAAGGGGTGGAGAAACCACTTCAGGCAGCAGAAAAGGAGAAAGAAAGTGGAAACCAGTTTTAAAACTCGAACCAAGAAAAATGTCTGGCTCCAGGGAATATGCTGACATGGAAGGTTCTGAGTCCAATCCAAGACCCTGTGGGAAGCTTTGTTATTTTGTGCAAGCTCTCCCAAAATTTGAAACAGTGCTGAGGCATTGCCCATTTAAAAAATAACTAAACAGATTTGCTGGCCAGAAGAAAACTGGACATTGGTCATGTAAAGCATGATTTGGAGATGCCGGTGTTGGACTGAGGTGTACAAAGTTAAAAATCACACAACACCAGGTTATAGTCCAACAGGTTTAATTGGAAGCACACTGGCTTTCGGAGCATCGCTCCTTCATCGGGTGGTAGTTAACCACCTAATGAAGGAGCATCGCTCCAAAAGCTAGTGTGCTTCCAATTTAACCTGTTGGACTGTAACCTGGTGTTGTGTGATTTTTAATCATGTAAAGCAGTTTGTGAACAGACCTCCTGAGTTTTATGCCTTGCTGTCTGAGGAAGCTGGCATAGATTATGAAGTGGCAACATGGCTATTCTTTGTGCAGAGGAGTCATAGAGTCATAGAGATGTACAGCATGGAAACAGACCCTTTGGTCCAACCAGTCCATGCCGACCAGATATCCCAACCCAATCCAGTCCCACCTGCCAGTACCTGGCCCATATACCCCCAAACCCTTTCTATTCATAGACTCATCCAAATGCCTTTTAAATGTTGCAATTGTACCAGCCTCCACCACTTCGTCTGGCAGCTCATTCCATACACATACCACCCTCTGCGTGAAAACGTTGCCCTCAGGTCTCTTTTATATCTTTCCTCTCTCACCCTAAACCTATGCCATCTAGTTCTGGACTCCCCCACCCCAGGGAAAAGACTTTGTCTATTTATCCTATCCATGCCCATCATCAACTTGTAAACCTCTATAAAGTCACCCCTCAACCTCCGACGCTCCAGGGAAAACAGCCCCAGCTAGTTCAGCCTTTCCCTATAGCTCAAATCGTCCAATCCTGCCAACAAGCTTGTAAATTGTTTCTGAACCCTTTCAAGTTTCACAACATCTTTCCAATAGGAAGGGGACCAGAATTACACGCAAAGTTGGTCCCTGAGGCTTAAAGGCAGAAATTTTGAAATATTCATAACTATTATAGGCAAACCTTCATCATGTTTCAGAAAGTAAAACAAAATAACTTTGACTGTTGATTGTGGCTGTTAAAGGTAGAGGGTATGTGTGACTGTACTTTCAAGAACGATGTACTCCAAGGTCTTTTCTTCAGCAACACTCTCTAAGACCTTACCATTAAGTATATATGTTCTGTCCTGATTTGCCTTTCCAAAATGCAGCACCTCACATTTATCTGAATTAAACTCCATCTGCCACTCCTCAGCCCATTGGCCCATCTGATCAAGATCCCATTGTGCTCCAAGGTAATGTTCTTCGCTGTCCACTACACCACCAATTTTGCTGTCAGCTGCAAACCTACTAACCATTCTCCTTTGTTCATATCCAAATCATTTGTATAAATGGCAAAAAGTAATCGACCCAGCACGGATCCTTGTGGCACCCAGGCCTCCAGTCTGAAAAGCAACCCTTCACCACCATCCTCTGTTTTCTACCTTTGAGCCAGTTTTGCATACAAATTGCGACTTCTACCTGTATTCCATGTCATCTAGCCTTGCTAACCAGTCCATCAGGCGGAACCTTGTTGAACTCTGTACTGAAGCCCATCTAGATCATGTTCACCGTTCTGCCCTCAATTCTGTTCATTACTTCCTCAAAAAACTTAGTTAAGTTAGAGAAACACAATTTTCCATGCACAAAGCCATGTTGATTATCCCTAATCAGACCTTGCCTTTCGAAGTACATGTAAATCCAGCCCCTCAGGATCCCTTCCAACAACTTGCCGACCACTGATGTCAGGTTCATCGGTGTATTGTTTCCTGGCTTTTCTTTACCACCTTTCTTAAATAGTTGGCACCACATCAGCCAATCTCCAGTCTTCAGGCATCTCACTTGTGGCTATTGATAAGACAAATATCTCAGCAAGGGTTCCAGCAATCACTTTCCTAGCTTCCCACAGAGTTCTAGGATACACCTGATCAAGTACAAAAACAAATTTTCTATAAACAAACAGCTATGGGATCAGAAGGGTGCTAGTTGATCAAATATTCCAGATGATCAAGAGGTGGCACAGTGATTCAGTGGTTAGCACTGCACCCTCACAGCACCAAGGACCTGGGTTCAATCCCTGCCTCGGGCGACTGTCTATGTGGAGTTTGCACATTCTACGCGAGTTTCCTCTGGGTGCTATGGTCTTCTCCCACAGTCCAAAGTTGTGCAGATCAGGTGAATTGCCATGATAAATTTACTATAGTGTTAGGTGCATTAGTTAGGGGAATAGGTCTGGGTGGATTACTCTTCGGAGGGTCAGTGTGGACTTGTTGGGCTGAAGGGCCTGTTTTCACAGTTAAGCTAATCTAATGCAGGAGGTACATCACTGTTATACTTTAACTACAGCATAAATCACTTAAATAATAATGCAACTTTGCCTTAAATAAAACTTTCTGGCAGAGAGCCTTCTCACTGGCACCGAATTAATTGCTCAGACATTGCGATTATACAGTAAACTTCACAGTTTTTGAGATTTTATTTACTGGTTTATTGAGTGTGCCACTTCATAAGCTGCCAGTTAACATAAAATTTGCTGTACTTGTACAAACTCAACAGGTTGCACCTGAACAGAGCTGGGGATGAGAACCTTGCATTTTTCTATTACAATTGGGATAAATTTAAAGTAACTCAGCAATGTGTGGGAATCAAAGAGAATCTCAGAGAGGCATAGAGCTGTACAGCATGGAAACAGACCCTTCGGTCAAACCTGTCCATGCCTACTAGATATCCTAAATTAATCTAGTCCCATTTGCCAGAATTTGGCCCACATCCCTCTAAACCCATCCTATTCATATACCCATCCAAATGTTTTTCAAATGTTGTAATTGTACCAGCCTTACTCACTTCCTCTGACAGCTCATTCCATGCATGCATCACCCTCTGCGTGAAAAGGTTGTCCTTCGGTGCCTTTTAAATCTTTCCCCTCCCACCTTAAACCTGTGTCCTCTAGTTTTAGATTCTCCCATCTGGGGGAAAGGACCTTGACTATTTACCCTATCCATGCCCCTTATGATTTTATAAACTTTTATAAGGTCACCCCTCAGCCTCTGATGCTCAAGGGAAAATAGCCCCAACCTATTCAGCCTCTCCCTATAGCTCAAATCTGGCAACATCCTTGTAATCTTTTTTGAATCCTTTCAAGTTTCACAACATCTTTCCCACAGCAGGGAGACCAGAATTGTATACAGTACTCCAAAAGTGGCCTCACCAATGCAGACATGTTTTCATAACGTGAAAGTCACTTTGATGAATTAACCATAGTTGGTTGCATCAAATTTCCATAAAGCTTCAAGGGAGCAATTGATAGTAGTGGGATTTGAGTGGCTGCAATTCTATTTTAACAAGGTAGGTTGGGTATTGTGAAACCAGAATTAAACTTTTCTAAGAGGGCATCAATGGTTCCCTTGAAGCCTTAGGGCGATTCAGTTCAGCCAACACTGTTTCACTTATCCTTTCTTAAGAGATATCATTAGTAACTCGAAGTATTTAGTGATTTTCTTTAAGCACAGCCTAATGCAAAAGACAAAAGGGCTGTTAAAAGTGGTGAAAGAGAGAGGTCAATTGGTATTGAACACCAGAATGATTCAACACATTCTGTCCAGATTATGTCAAGGGTCACCCAAGACCAAAGCAAGCAGTGGAACCGCATTTTCAATGACACCCGACCTGGGCAGCATTGCACCTGCACTTTGCATTACTCGAGGTTGAACATTGATATTATGATGTTGATTGATTTCACAGTATTTTTATATGTCCCTTGGAGTGAGGTGTGCACCTGGGGAACCCAGCCATGTTTCTGAATACTACTGTCTGTGGAGTAGCACTGATCACCTCATTGGGAAACAAAATGAACCAGTGTGATCTTGCACAGATGTCAATTACAGTCCTGTTGCATTTGCGGTTGCAATTGACCTATGTTGAAAGATGTTCTTGGGTCTCAAGAGCCATGATTGCAGATTTAGTGAGGGTCATTCATTCAG
Organism: Chiloscyllium plagiosum; assembly: GCF_004010195.1. Lineage (NCBI taxonomy): Eukaryota > Metazoa > Chordata > Chondrichthyes > Orectolobiformes > Hemiscylliidae > Chiloscyllium > Chiloscyllium plagiosum. The sequence goes on along the minus strand of NC_057723.1, from coordinate 15,054,008 downwards.
CTTTCGGCTCAATTTGAATGCGCCATGTCAACACATCCATCAAAGGGGATGGTTTATTATACGCCAACTTCCATCCCAGACCCACATCAATCATTCAACTTATCACTGCATTCAGTGCAGACCATCATTAAAAATACAAAACAGATAAACACTATATTGGCCTCTTTTTAAGTCATTGCCATTAACTTCTTCATTATTGGAATGCCAGTGTTCAATTTGCAAGGACAATTGACACGGTGAAAATCACTTTATTTTTACAAATATTTTTATTAAAAATGTTTTCAAATTTTTTACAAAGCAACTATATATAATAAACGAGTCTAAAATACAAAAAGATAGTAGTTAAATAATGTCATATCACAATACTATTCATTATAAACTATCTACTATTCTATTAGAATAAACGTATATACTTAACTTAAACTACAATCAAATTAAATAAAAATTAAGCTGAATTCAAATTAAATTAAATTATATCACATTATTTTATTCTATTTCACTCACCACACCTCCACTGAAGCTGCCACCCCTGGGGGCACCAGTCATTGTACCTGTATTATTTTTCCCCCAGCTTTCCCCTCCCAGAGCCCCACGGGCGCCCAATCTGATTCCCATAGCTATATCACGGCCCTAATTAATATTGCCGATAAGTCTGCATCAATACAATTAAGAAAGGGCCACCACCTCTTATAAAACTGCTCCGTTTTGTGGTGCACCATATTTGTGAGGTAGTCTTAGGGAGATGCTCTATCACCAGCTTGCGCCACCCCATAAGATCTGGGGGGTTTTCCAATGTCCAATTCATTAAAATGTTCTTCCTCACACTGTGGGTAAGAATGTTACACGGTCTCTTCCCATGTTCCCCCAGAGAGGGCAAATTTGGCATAACAACAGAAGAAGAAATACCAGGTCCACTTTGACTTCATTTCCTAGGGTTTCCTTCAGCTCCCTTACAATGGCACTCCAGTTTCTCCGGATCTTGCAACACAACCAATTGTAGTGCGTGTGGGACACCCTGGAGACGTTCCTCTCTTGAACTTAGCTAGTCTCTTTGGCGCTACATGAGCCCTGTGTAAAATCTTCAATTGCATGACTTGCACTTTGTTACATATTGAGATTTTCTTTACATTTTCCCATATATGTTCCCATATTTCCAGTGAAATATCCTTTCCTAGTTTCCGATTCAGAGTCTTAGAATCTCTCCACATCTCCTAAGACACAGCCTTTCTGTAAATGATACAAAGTACTAATTGAAGGAGCACCCGTGCACCGCAGTACTCATTTCTCCGCGTCTGACTTTTAAGGCTGGGCCAGGAGTTTGGTCTTGCTCTGTATGTAAACCCTCAACTGAAAGTACCGGAAAAGGTCCCTATTAGGCAATCCACATTTCTGACTTAGTTGGCTAAATGACATCAAGGAGGAGAAAGTGAGGACTGCAGATGCTGGAGATCAGAGCTGAAAATGTGTTGCTGGAAAAGCGCAGCAGGTCAGGCAGCATCCAAGGAGCAGGAGAATCGACGTTTCCTGAAGAAGGGCTCATGCCCGAAACGTCGATTCTCCTGCTCCTTGGATGTTGCCTGACCTGCTGCGCTTTTCCAGCAACACAATTTCAGCTCTAAATGACATCAAGACCTCCCCCTTGAATAAATCTCCCAAATAAGAGATTCCCTGATTCTCCCATAGCTTAAAGCCAGAGTCCATTGCCTCAGGCTTAAATCCTTGGGCTCCTCCCAGTGGGGTAAACAGCGAGGTCTTAAGCCAATTGCCCTCGTCTTGCCTCATAATCCTCCAGGCTTTTACTGAATTTAAAATGGTTGGGCTTTTCTACTGCTCGATCATGGATTTCATCTTATCCATGAATAATAGATTAACTAGGGGACACCTTGACTGCGAGGCTTCAACGTCAAGACAAATCGACCCCAAATTCCACCCCCCCCCCCCCCCCACACGCCCATACCCAGCACCCACATATACTAACAGGGCGCTTATTTGATATCTCTTCAAATCTGGAAGGTCCACCCCTCTCTCACCCTGCAGTAGCTGAAATTTAGTAAAAATAATTAGGAGACGCCTGCGACACAAAATAAAAGGACCCTAGCCAACCACTGAGCCTCTGTAATACTCGTCTGGATAGCAACAACACGAGCATTCTCATGGAGTACATCAGGCAAGAAAGAACATTCATTTTAATCAGGGCTACTCGGCCTAACCATGATAACGATAATCCTTCCCATCGCTGCAAATCCTGTTTATATCCTCTCCAATAGTTGTACATAGTTAGCTTTATGCAGCTGGTGGAAGGCAGGGGTAATAAAAATTCCCAAATACAAAAAACCTTTTGATGAACTGCCTTCCATCCTTCAGATCAGGCACCTCCACTAATCCCCCCATCGGCACGGCTTCCAATTTTGTGAAGTTGATCCCGTAGCCCGGAAAACTGCCAAATAAATTAATTTTTTGAATCAATTGAGGAACAGACTCCTCTAGATTGGCCAAGAACAAAAAGACAACATTGTGGGTGGCACAGTGGCACAGTGGTTAGCACTGCTGCCTCATAGCGCCAGAGACCCGGGTTCAATTCCCGCCTCAAGGCGACTGACTGTGTGGAGTTTGCATGTTCTCCCCGTGTCTGCGTGGGTTTCCTCCGGGTGCTCCGGTTTCCTCCCTCAGTCCAAAGATGTGCAGGGTCAGGTGAATTGGCCATACTAAATTGCCCGTAGTGTTAGGTAAGGATTAAATGTAAGGGTATGAGTGGGTTTCGCTTCGGCGGGTCGGTGTGGACTTGTTGGGCTGAAGGGCCTGTTTCCACACTGTAATGTAATGTAATCTAATCTAATCATCAGCATATAGGGTGATCTTATGCTCCCCCATTCCCACCACCTCCTGATAGCCTCAACTAATGGCTTAGTTGCCAAGGTAAATAACAGCGGTGACGGAGGACACCACTGTTGACTATCTCTCCCAATAGTAAAGTTATCTGACTTAGTGCCATTTGTGATGACCGCCAGCTTAGGATCATTATACAACACCACCACCCATCTGGCAAAGGCTCCCCCAGAACAAAGCGCTGTAGGACCCCTAACAGCTACGGCCATTCTATCCAGTCAAATGTCTTTTCTGCGTTTAGGGTGACCACCAAACCCAGGGTCAATCTTTGCTGGCATACCTGGACTACGTTTAGTACCCTCTTGATATTGTTGGAGGAGCTACAGCCCTTGGAAAAACCCATCTGATCTTCTTTTATAATATCGGGCAACACCTTTTCCAAACTCAGGGTCAGCACCTTTGCCAGAATTTTAAAGTCTATGTTCAACAACGAAATTGGAAGACATGAAGTACATTCTTCGGGGTCTTTCCCCTTCTTTAAAATGAGGGAGCTATTAGCCTCCCTGAGAGTGGACGGCAGACAGTCCTGAGTATATGAATAGCTATACATTCCTAAAAGAGGCTCCACCAACACACTTATGAATTCTTTATAAAACTCACTCAGGAATCCAACTGGCCCCAGTGCTCTGCCACCCTGGAGATGCTTTATTGCTTCCTGCACCTCTAGAATCGTCATAGGCACATTTAACAGGGAGACCTGTTCCTCTATACTGGGGAAGTCCAGGCTCTCAAAAAAGGACTGCATTCTCACTGCACCATCTTCACCACCCTCCGACCAGTATAATTCTGCAAAGTATTCCCTAAATCTAACATTGTTGATCTTTAACTTACGGGTAACCGTGCCAGCCTTCTCTCTAACAGATATAATGGATTGGGAAGCATTTTTCTTTCTAGCCAGATATCTACCTGGCTTATCTCCAAATTTAAACAATCTTTGTTTATCAAAGGAGACTTCTTTTTTTGCTAACTGTGTGCTCAATGAGTCAAGAGCAGCATGGAGAGCCGTGACCCGCTGCAGCTTGACCAATGAAGGCCCATTATAATATGCTTCCTCAGCTACCTTCAGCTGGGTCTCCTGCATCCTTGCTGCTCCTCCCTCTGCCTCCTTCCTGCTCCTCCCTCTGCCTCCTTCACGTTGTTGAATACGAAATAATCAGGCCTCATAAATATGTCTTAGTGGCCTCCCAACACATTGCTGGATTACTGGCCGTACTGATTGATATCCCAGAAGGTCCTGAACTCTCTTGTGATGTACTCAACAAATTTGCTATCCCTTCACAGGAATGGGTCCGTGTGCCAGTGCCGTGAATCTATTCCACCACCCTTGATTTTGACATCTAAATACACTGGCGCATGGTCCGAGATAGTTATATTCCCAATTTTGCAAGCCAATGTTCTGTCCAAAAAAACTGACAGCATAAGGAACATATGAATTCATGCGAGTTGGAATAAAAAGTCTCTTCCATTAGGGTGGAGGTGCCTCACACATCCACTAATCCCAACTCCTCACACAACTGTCTAGATTGCGTGGGCATATCTGCCAGGCCCCTTGGCATCCTGTCTACCCCGGGATCTATTAGACAGTTAAAAGCCCCTCGTATGATTGTGCAGCGCACCCCAAAATTCATTAATTTGGCAACTGCATCAATTAGAAATTTAACAGAATGCGCCGGGGTGGCAATAAACATTCAGGATACCATACTCTTCTCCATGTATTAGAACTTTAAGAATAATGAACTGTTCATGTTCGTCCTTAATTTGCTCAGTTACGTAGAATGGGAGGTTCCTTAAAGGAGACTACCCTGTCATAACACCCCCCCCTGCTGCAGCTTCAGACGTTCCTTATCAGTTAAATGCATCTCCTGCATTTAACTGATAAGGAACTTTCCTTCCGAAGGCTTGACAGCACCTTCTTTCTTGTATGGGGGAATGGCTCCCTTTTACATTCCAAATACACCACCTGAACAACTCACTGGCCATGGTCATCCGGGGCAGCCTGTGGTTTCCCAAGAGGAAGAAGCTTATCTGAGGTGTGGCTAGCAAAAAACACATTACCTCTATAAATATAGTCTAAAAACTACTCCTACTAATACTACTACAACCAGAAAACTAACCACTGCACTAATCTTAAACAAACACTCAAATAAACCACAATTCACTAGCGATCTCCCCCTTGCCCATCGGGGGAAATCCTCCGAATCCTTGCCAACATCCTTGCTCCTTCCAGCTGAGGCCGTGCACTAGTCCCTGGCAATGCACAGATAAAGAAAATGTTATTTACATTACAATGGATTCCCACCCCTCCCCCCTCCATACCTCTTCTCCGTACATCTTAACCACAGGTTTCGCCACCCCCAATCCAAGAAGAAAGAGCAGCAAAAAAAAACCCAGACAATAGCCAACCAGCCGAAATGATAAATAAATCAGGCTTTACACTAAGGCAGTACAACATCAATAAAAGCGATAACCACAAAAAGGAGAGAGAGGGCAAGAAGAGGGACATAAAAAGTAAAGAAAAAATTATACCATTGTCCGTAATGGTGCCCGTCCCCCCCAATCCCGACCCGATTCCTTTATTTCAAAGAATTCACAAAGTCCTTCATCTTTTCTACTGAATCAAAATTATATACCGTCCCACCATGAACGAAACGCAACACTCTCTGGTACCTCAATGAATATTGAATGTTCGGATCCTTTAGTTTTCTCTTAACTTCATTAAATGCCCTTCTCTTCTGAACAATGGCTTCCGAGAGAAGTCATGAAAGAACATTATTCTTGAGCCTTTGTACATTAAAGTCTGTGGATATGGTCCCAGTCTTCTTACTGTTTCAATCACTGTTTTTCTTTATAATGTTGCAGTTGCACCAGGACCAGGCAGGGGCACGGGTCTGACCCGGACCTGCGCACCGAGATTCGGTGGGCCCACTCCACACTCACCAGGCCCGATTTCAACTCCAGCCCCAGGAACTTCGGGAGCCACATCTCCAGGAAACTGAGGTCCTCACCTTCCTCGTGCTCCAGGAGACCCATAAGCCATAAGTTTTTCTTCTACTTTTGCTTTCTAGGCTGTCCACTTGTTTCTGAAGGACTCAAACCTGGTCTTCCAGTGTTCAGATCCTTCCTCTCGAGACTACGGCTACGGTCTCCGATGCCGCGGTCCTCTGCTCCATTGCTTCTACTCTCTCCTACTCATACTTTTTTAGCATGGCAGATATTGGCTCCGTCGCTGCTTCAATCTTTTCTCGGAGTTGCAGCAAACTCAGAGTAAATGCTGCTGCCCATTAAATCCAAAGGGGCTGCCCCGGGAGTGTGAGCAATGGCTGCAGGCACCCCCAAAGCGGTAGGGGAGTGCCCTGCCTGCTGTACTCCTTTGGCCCCTTTTTCTTTATTTGCCTGTGTTGGCGTTTGTTGTGTCTCTTCTGTCAGTCCATTGTTCCTGAGTGTGCATTCTAGTGGTGCTAGGAAGTCTGCTGTCTTGGCCTTCATCCTGACCTTAAGAGCTGTGAAACCACAATTTTAGCAGCTCCAGATGTTCAGTAACTTTATATTATCGATTTTTCTTTGACAGATGGTTAGCAAGGTGGGGGGTAAAGGTCCACCTTGCCAGGGGGTATGGCACAGAGCCCAGCACAGCAGACCACTCAGATCACTGCCATCTTGGATCTCCAAAAATCACTTTTGATCAGCATTTAAATCATGGGCACATTCAGTGCACATGCATAGCAAAAAGATGATGACGTGATTGCAAAGTGACCGTAATTGGAGCCTTGTTTGAAAGTGCCTGCTTTAGGTTTTTGCCTCTTCAATGTCTGTACATTCAGCAGACATGGGCCCCTTGCTTTCGCCCATCAAACTGACACTGATTCCATCCAATATTTTTCAATTTTCCAGTTGCCTTTAGCATCTAAAGCATAACCTGCAGTTGATGAAGGGATCACGATGGCACTGTCTGGGCAACCTAGTTGCAAGGTATACCCCCAAAGCTGTTTTGCTTTCTTTTACCCTGTACTACCCTGATAGCCCTTTTCCACTTATCAACATCATGTGGAGACTCACCACATTGAACTTTGCCTAAAACTGTTCTAATTGCCCTCTGATATTATGTTAATGATATCCATCTTTGTCTTCTAAATTTCCACCGTGAAACTCAAAGCGGTGGTCATTGCCAATGACCTCCCCTCCTGTAGCCTACCATACCCTCCAATGCTACTGCACCTACCTGTGATACTCATTAATACACTCCACTACTCTCTTTCTCCCCACCTCTACAAATACTTCTGCTTCCCTACATATCCTGACTCCCTTGTCTGGCAGTGAATATTGGCCCCTGCAGTCCTCACAGGCCACCCACATACCCTTTTCAATGAGCAATGCATGAAACCCCAGGACTGTATTCACTCTGATCTCTGACTGTCTTCTCCAAGCAGCCCACAGATGTGACTGATCAGACTCTTGATGCTGTGCTTGCAGCTCCCAAAATGACCATATGCTATTCCTCTAATTGCTTGTGCTGCCCTGCAGGACCAACAATTTACAATGCCCCAGACTAGTCTGACATAGCTTGAACCGGGCAGGATCGGGATAACACGTGGACAAGCCTCTGGAGTGTCTGTGGACTGTGTCCATAACTTTCAGTACCTGGACCTTCTGTGGGACAGTAACTGATACATTTCACGGCATGACAAGGTAAACCATGGATGCTACTACATGTGGGTGGGCACTACATGAGCAAGTACCAAGAGAGCAAGCGGGCAGGCTTGAGATGCATCCTGCTCCAATCTATGAGGTAGGTACCTACCTCTTCGCTTGTGTTCTTGTAGCAGCCTTACGATGCTAGTTATCAGTATGTTTTGCAATGCAGGGCTGTGTTTCTCAAGCAGCCTATACCCAAATGGGACAGGAGCTATGACGGTTATGAGGGGTTGGCAAATATCCATGGACAAGGACTGCATGCGGCTGGTGCTTGTGGATCATACTGTGAGTTACTGTTTGGCGGTGAGTAACATCGAGGCTCCTTGCAGTGAGATGAAGTCACTGGTTATCTACTCAAATTTCCATGATGCGAATTCTCTACATACATGCATTGTTCAGTTCATTTGTAAGATAGGATACTGAATACTAATGAAGTGAGTTGTAGAGTCTATGAGGCATTTAACAAGCTGTTATGCCCTTTAATTGGCAACTTGCCTCACTGCTCCACAAACACATGACATGTTCTTGGCATTGAGACATTTTCTCCAATTTCAAATAATCTCCCTCCCCATTCCTCCTTCTGCTCCCTGCCACCAACCAGATTCATTCCTTCCACTGACCAACCAGGTCGTATTTTCTACCTGGCTTCACTGATCCCCTCCCACCCACTCTGCCCCCGCCACCTCCTTTATCTACAGCTGCCCCCACAGCCCCTCCCAGTCCTGAAGGGTTACACCCGAACCATCGACTTCTCTACCTCCTGATGCTGCCTTACTTGCTGTGTTCTTCCAGCCTCCTGCCTGTGTATATGGAGATCTTGTCAGACTTCTCGTCTAATTCTGCCACAAATCTTGCCATAGCCCATGTCACTCAACACCCTATGATTCTACTCTGAGAGGGTGTGGTCTCTAGTTCAAGACTATTCAATCATGGGAAACAGTTCTGTGACATCTATTCTGTCAAGCCCTCTAAGGATTCCATACTTTGCAGTAAGATTATCTTTCATTCTTCCAGACTCCATGGTACATAGTCCCACTCTTCTCAAGACTTCACAGTAATTTTTCAATGATCTTCACATGTAACATATTTTAAATGATACGTTAGCTGCATTTTTCTCTTATTTATACTCCAAGGTCAAAGTATCACCATCAACAGCATATTCTGGAAAGATTGTACCACCATTTGAATTTTAAGGGATGCTTTTAAAAGAACTTCTAAAATCAAATATTGATTTTGGTAGAACTATTATTATTATAGGAATCTTTTCTGGTGGCTTGTGTATTTTTTACCTTTACTTTAAAGATGCACAGCATAAACAGTACTGATAGGTCAAACCAGAGATTTCTCAGCATTTCAAATGGTAGAGGTTTACAACTCAGAAAAAAAGGCCACTTGGCCCATCAATTGCAGACTCAATGGGCTGAATAGCCTGCTTTTGCACGATAGGGATTCTATGACTCTGTGTTGGTCTAAAATAACCACTTAACAATTCTAATTCCATTTTCTAGCTTCTGACCTAGATGTTTTCCAAGGTTTTGCATCACAAGTGCACAGCTAAGTACTTCTGAAATGTTATGGGGGAATTTTGCCTCTACCACCCTTACAGGCAGTGAGTTCCAGATTCCAACTACCTTCTGGATAAAGAAAAAATCTTCACATCCCTCAACCTCCTGCTCCTTACCTTCCTTTAAATCTGCTACCTCTACTCATTGATCCTACCACTAAGCTTATGCAAACCTATTCAGTTTTTATAAAAATGCAAATTTTAAAAATCTGAAATAAACCAAAAATACATAATTTGTTCAGTATTTGTAAAGAGTTTGACACTTAATCAGAAATTATGCCAATAGTAATTTGTTTTTGTGCCATCAGGTGGCGACACAAATAGCATTTTAACTTCTCTAGATACTAAACATTCAGAACCATGGCAAGCTTTCGATTATGTGGTTTAAAACTAATGCCAGGACAGAAAAGACTAAAAGCAACTGTTATTTATTGTATATTTGTATATTGAAGGAAACAATTTTAGTCATCTTTTAAGATATTACAAATGAGGTTTTCAGAGATGTAACAGCATAAACAACCACATAGAAAGCACTTTTTCCTCTATTCAATAAGTGGCTAACAATGATCAGAACTAAAACTTTTCTTTATGTTCACAAAGGATCCAGCCATTGTTGCTCCATAATTTGGTTCCATTGATTCGCCTGATAAACTTGCTCTTTGAATTCATCCGTTCAGTTAGTGTTTTCTGAAAGGGAATGAAATTTAATAGCTACTACAAAGTCAATTTAAACAGTGCAATTTAATACTACAATGAAAAGAGCAAATGAGTAGACGCATCTTAATTTGAAGAGAGAACTCAAGAGCATTATTGTCCTCTTACGTGCATTCACCCAAGGGCTGCCACAGAAAGTTCAGCAGAGGCAGGTAGGTTGAGCCAATTACGCTAACAACACCGTTTGTTTCCACTGCTTTCTATTCTGATAGTATTCTTGGGTGTAGGTTTGCTCATTGAGCTGGCAGGTTCGTTTTCATGAAAATGAACCTTCCTGCTCAGCAAGCAAACCTACATCCAGAACCTCAACCTGAGCTATAAGTCTTCTCAAAACTCGTCAAGTATTCTTCTAACTCCTCCTATTTGTGAGTGACTTGATATCAACAGGTTGTGTGAAATGCAATTCTGACATTGGGCAAGCATCTCAAGATGCATGTTCAAACCTCATCCAGGAAAACTATGAAACAGAATTCAAGCAGTTTGTTAACTTGCAGATGAACAGCAAGTTCAAAAGTGAACATTTAAGATGCAAATAGAAAATTCAACAGCTGGTTTATAATTAACCTTCAGAAGAAAACCAAACTAATCTTCCCCAGTTAGGCCAATACATGTCAGGTTCCACCTCATATGACTTAGTAGGTTATTCAGTTATACACCAAATCACAGCGACAGCAGCCTATTTTCTCATTGTGATGAGGAACAAGTAATTAAAGTGGCCTATTTAGCATTGTGCAGCCAAAGGGTGAATTTAATAGGTATTCACTCATGGGATGGAGGCATTGCTGGCTAAACCAGCAATTATTACCCTAGTTGTCCTTGAGGTGAGGTGTTTTCTTGAACTGATACAGTCCATATGCTGTAGGTAAATCCACAATATCATCAGGGAAGGAATTCCAGGATTTTTACCCAACACCAATTGAAGAGTGGTGGTGTATTTCCAAGTCAGGATGGTGAATCTGCAAGGGGAACTTGCAAATGATGGTGGTTGCCATGTATCTACTGCCCTTGCCCTTCTAGATGGAAATGATCTGGGCTTTGGAAGATGATTGCTTAGGACCATTATCATGCTCCAATACTTAAGAATTATCCATATATGAGAACAGCCTTTTCAAATGACCCATCCACTGCAAGTGATTTGTCAGGCTGCTTTACTGATTACCAATACTGGGATAGTGAGAACTTGTCTTTAACTAAACATTGGGAAGTCTCTGCCACATCCTCTGTCCTCTGACCACGACTGCAATTCCTCTCCCTTTCAAGTGTCTGAGGCTGAAACATATCATTCATAGCCTTGGTACTTGACCCAGAGGATAGCTTGCAGTCACATTCACTCAAGCCATCAAGATGGTATTTCTTTTATTCACACCAGATGTGAGCATCACCTGCTGGGTCAGCATTTATTACTCATCCAAAATTGCCCCTTGAGGTGGTGGTGGTAAACTACCTTCTTGAACTACCACAGTCCATTTAGTGAAGGAAATTCCAAAATGCCACTGAGGAGTGTGTTCCAGGACTTCAAACCAGCAATACTAAAGCTACATTGATATATTTCCAAATCAGAATGGTGAGTGGCTTGGAAAGCAACTGTAGCTGGTAGTGTTATCATGTATTTGCTGCCCTTATCTCTAGATGGTAGTGGTTTTGGGTTTAGAAGGTGCTGTTTAAGGAGCCTTGGTGAATTTCTGCATCTTGCAGATAGCACACACTGCTCCTACTGAGTGTTGATGGCGATGAGAGGTGAATGTTTGAGGCCAATCACGTAGGCTGCTCCGACGTGGATAGTGTGAAGCTTCTTGAGTATTGTTGGAGTTGCACTCATCTAAGCAAGTGGCAAGTATTCCATTACACTCCTAATTTGCTCCATGTAGATGGTGGATAGGCTTAAGGGAAGTGAGGAAAGTCACCTGCTGCAAGATTCCTAGTATCTAATCTGCTCTTGCTACCACAGCATTTATGATTAGTCCAGTTGAGTTTCTGGTTGATGGCAACCCCTCAATATTGACAACAGGAGGGTGGGAGGAATCTCTGTGATGGTGATGCCATTGAAGATCAAAGGCAGTGGCTAAATTTTCTCTTTTTGGGGATGATCATTGCTGGGCACTTGTGTGGTACGTGCACTACTTGTCAGTCCAAGCCTGATATTGTTCAGGTCTTGCTGCATTTGGTCATGGGCTGCTTCAATATCTGAGAAATTGTTAATGGTGCTGAACAGTTTGCAGTCACCACCAAACATCCCCACTTCCAAACTTATGACAGAAGGAACACGATTGATTAAGCACCTGAAGATGGTTTGACCTGGACACTACTGTGAGGAACTCCAACAGAGATGTTGTGGAGCTTAGATGACTGACCTCCAAAAAACATTTTCCTTTGTGTCAGGCATGACTCAAACCAGTGGGGAGTTTTTCTCAATTTCCACTGACTCTAGTTTTACTCAGACTCTGTCAAATGCTGCCTTGATGATCAATGTAGGCACTCATCTCTGGAATTCAGCTCTTTTGTCAAAGTTTTGACCAAAGCTAAGAAGAAGTTGGGAACTGAGCTGCCGTGGTGAAACTCAAACAGCAGGTTATCGCTAAATGCTATTTGGTAGCAGTATGATGAACTAGATACAAATTAATTTAACATATAGCATTATTCAAGAGACTGCTATCTTAGGACATGATGATCTGATGATTAAGTAGTTTGGTTGGGTTGCTTGAGTTTGACATACTGTGCAAAACCAGGCATGCAGTCACCTTCAAGGGTTTTCCACATTTGGGAAGCTTCCAACTGCTCACTCCTTCTGAGAGCCCAAGTTGAGCCACTGTTCTGAGACTGCTCTGAACTTTATCCCTCTAGTCAAACAAAATACATAACATATTCCAAGAATGCAAAATGTACAGACTGTTAACCTAATCTGACAATTCATAGAAATTGATAAACTTTAAAATTAGCTGCCCTGTGATAAGTCTGCCCCAAAGGGGGGAAAAAAAGATTATCTCCTAACATGCATTAGATATATTCAATTTGCTCTTAAGCCCCCCAGTCATTGACGATTAAATAACCTAGTGGCACCCACACTGCGTGGCCATGCAACTACTAGCATTAATTTTAAAATAAAAAGCAGCAGATATCTAAACTCTTTTCTTATTTTAAGAAAGGCTTTCTGGTTTGAATTAGGGGGCAGTACAAAAATATCAAGAGCTTTAGATAGGAAGAACAGAGATAATCAAACAACAGCCACTATACACAGAGGAAACCAAGCCTAGCCACTGTAAAATTAAAGAGCCTCCCAAATTGTATTTACAAAACGTACAATTTACCACTACCAACGAGAGAAAAATGGAGTCAAGCATTTGATTGACTGTCATCAACAGCAGTACTAATCTTTAAACTGACTTGGGATAAACACTAGTTGATTGAGGCAACAGAGGCTATTGTGAGTGACCATCACCTAGAAAGGTTGTGATGTACACCTTCTAATGCTGATTATAATGTTTCTTCTGGTGCACACACTGCTGCTCTGGAGTTAATTATACAAGTAATTGAGTCCCAAAAGCCAGACATTCTTTCCCTTTTTTAAACCTCCTATCACCTTTGAATTGAAAAATTTCAGCACCATTCCTCAACCAGGTAGACCAGGCTTCAGAATCAGAATATCCTTTATTGTCACATGTACTCCAGTACAGAAGTACAGGGCTACAATGAAAAATGTTTACAATGGCTGCCTTCAATGGCACCATCCTAGGTATAAGTACCTTGGTACAAGCCTTGGATACAAATGATAGGCTTAATTCATAGGTCTCTGATCATACCACCACATACAGGAGGTCTGATGAGATACGTTGTTGCACCTCAGGCACTGCCACAGCTAACTCACTGCAGATAAGTTTTAGTTTGATTAATGCAATATAGACACCGCCAAAATCATCTAGCAGAATACCTCATCGCCAGAGCTTTCAAATAAGCACCAAAATTTGTTGGTGGTGAGACAGGTCTTCCCCATTGGATCCTTTCTACATACACTTAGAAACTCTTGCACTCTGATTGCAGATCTCAAAATGGCTGTGACCTGCAAAAGTGGTTTGGAGAGGAATATGGCATTTTTTTTTGTCCAGGTTCATCCTGAGGTGTTCCATAATAGGGAAGGAAACTTGAAAGCTTGGACCAGCCACTGTAGAGGCACAATAGGAAAAGATCACTGTTTAAGACCTTTCACCCAAAGAAACTGAAGGGCGAGAAACTGTAGAGTCCCCCAGGCTTTAAGCCTGAAAAGGAATGTTGATTGTGAACATCAAAAGTATTGAAATCGTGTTGTGGGACAGAGTAGATGATAGCTTATGAAGAAAAGTATGAATTTATTGCACTTTCAATTTGAAATCATTTGCCATGAGGCCATATGCCTTACATAAATATTGAGAGAATTACAATTGTATTAAGGCACCAAAGAGTGGAACTTGCCTTTTTTTAATCCCTTTATCTACTGTAGAACATTGAACATAAAACATTACAGCACAGTACAGGCTCTTTAGCTCTCAATGTCGTGCCGACCTGTGAAACCAATCTGAAGCCCGTCGAACCTACACTATCCCACTTTCGTCCATATACCTATCCAATTACCATTTAAATGCCCTTAAAGTTGGCAAGTCTACTACTGTTGCAGGCAGTGTGTTCCACACCCCTGGTACTCGGAGTAAAGAAACTACTTCTGACATCTGTCCTGTATCTATCACCCCTCTATTTAAAGTTATGTCCCTTCATGCTAGCCATTACTATGAGGAAAAAGGCTCTCACTGCCCACCCTATCTAACCTTCTGATTATATGTCTCAATTAAGTCACCTCTCAACCTCCTTCTAATGAAAACAGCCTGAAGTCCATCAGCCTTTCCTCGTAAGACCTTCCCTCCATACCAGACAACATCCTAGTAAATATCCTCTGAACCTTTCCCAAAGCTTCCACATCCTTCCTATAATGCAGCGACCAGAACTGTAAGCAATATTCCAAGTGCGACCACACCAGAGTTTTGTACAGCTGCAGCATGACCTCACTGTTCCAAAACTCAATCCTTCTACCAATAAAAGCTAACACACTGTATGCCTACTTAACAACCCTATCAACCTGGGTGGCAACTTTCAGGAATCTATGCATATGGACACAGATCTCCCTGCTCATCTACACTACCATTAGCCCATCATTCTGCACTCCTGTTACTTTTTCCAGGGACATGGGAGTCACGACAATACCAGGGTTTGCTCCCTTTCCCTAACTGCCCTAATGGTCTCCTAGGCCATTTCAGAGAGTAGTTAAGAGGCAACCACATTACTGGGGATCTGGAGTCACATGAAGGTCAGATCAATTAGAAAGAAACTAGTGAATCAGTTGGTTTTTACAACAATTGACAATAGTTTCATGGTCAGTATTACAGAGAGAAGTTTCCAATTTCAGACCAGCCATGTGGAGATTCGAACCCATATTCCTGTACCTCTGGAATATTAGTCCAACGAATTACCACTACACTACTATCCCCCTTATACTCTCTCGCTGTACGGAGTAGAGTTGAATTTTACTGCTCTTTCTGTAATTTTCAAGTCCACGTTTTGTACTGTTGTTTTACATGTTTTATGAATAAAGCATATTTTTGGGAAAGTAAAAGAGGTTTATTTGTAGAGGTATAAGTGTGATTGTGATACATTCAGAGCAAGCAGACCAGAATTTTCTTGTCCCCCTTTATTCACCACTCCCCCGGCTCTCTGTGGAAGGTCCTTGACGCTAGTTGACACATTTGTGATATAGCATGATTGGGGTGGAAGAGAGTCACTGGAACAGACTTTATTGCTGGTAGGATTTAATAATTTCAGTGAAAATGGAGGAAAGCACTGGGAGACAATCACAAAAAGATCTGCTCAGCATAACAGGGATACAGGAACCCAACAAAAGCCAGGATAAACCGTGAACTACTTACTCCAAGTAAATCTATGGGAGCATTATGAGTGATAAATATGAGTGGAATGTACCATGCTGCAGGTTAGTTTAAGTTGCCTATAGAAAGAAAGCAGCAATGTGTTCCAGTAAATGATTTTGTTGCAGTAAAATCTTGACCTGTCATTCTTTTAGCTGTTCAATGGAAGTGTGAATTTCTTTTTGAAAGTTACTAGTCTCTACAGAGATGACAATAATGGCTTCTAAAGACACAAGATGTAAGAATATTGGTTTCAGAGTCCAAAGATGGCTGGATAGGAATCACAAGCATCAGGCAGAAACAGTATCAGCGTTGCATGTATATTGAAGATTTCTTTCAGTGTCACATGTACGGAGTCATTACCTTTATCATTTTCACCTACTACCAGTACATGTTCTACTTTTCTCCAACATATTGCACGTCTTTTCCTGTCCTTTTCAGGCATTCTATCAGCACCTCCCAACTTTGGTCAGATTCAATGAAGACTTTTTTGTTAGGAAGATCTATGTCAAACTGCACACCTGCATTAAAACAAAAGAACTGATCAGAAGAGTTAAATCTTAGAGCTCCAAAAGCAGAAATTAGCATTTTGAAAGTGATATGTACTAATTTTATTTGCTTAGTGGGCTAAAAGCACCATACAATATATGTCTGTATATCTTAGTAGAATATCTTGTATCTTCAGATACATAACTAACAACCTCAATAGCTAAGTTATTTTAAACCTTTCTGGAGCAATGGTGGGAGCTTCAGTAAGGGGGAAGGAGGAAACATTCCTGCTCCTTTGACTCTATTTCACATGCTCACTGAATTTATTTCAATGGCATTGGCCAGCGCTCCAACTTCTAGCACTAAAAAGGAAAAATAACAGCAAAATCATGAATATCATCATTCTCCACATTCCTTCAAGTTATACATCATTCCTGAGTTGAACACCACTTCAGAGATTTGAAGCAGGACACTTTCGGCCTCTCTGGGCAGTTAAGATTGGAAAATAATATCCAGCTCTGGCCCCATTCCTACAGCATATTAAAAGGCTCATACTCAAGTGCTGGGTAAGCACATAATGGATAATGGTATTCAGTGCGGATTCATGGATGAAGCCAATTGTATCAGAGGCTCAAATATCTACTCATTGCCCACTCAATATCAATTTTCTAAAAATGTTATTAGCACACCCTGGCAATAACATTATACACAGATTCCATCTCATGACTGTACTAGCTATTCCACCTAATACAAACAGTCTTAGGATTTAAATAGAGCTAATTATATGTATAAGTGATTAGTCTCAGCAAATTCAGTAAATTGCAATGAAGGGCTTCAGCTGATCTGAAAGAAAAATGAAAACTAAACACAAGATAAAGTTAAAAGTCACACAACACCAGGTTATAGTGCAACAGGTTTAATTGGAAGCACTAGCTTTTGGAGTGGCACTCCTTCATCAGATGGTTGTGACAACCACCTGATGAAGGAGCTGCGCTCCGAAAGCTAGTGCTTCCAATTAAACCTGTTGCACTATAACCTGGTGTTGTGTGATTTTTAACTTTGTGCACCCCAGTCCAACATTGGCATCCCCAAATCAAAACACAAGATCGGCATAGCAGCAAAAATGTTTTGCCATCAAGGAGAAAACTATATGGGTTTCCTCTGGCTCACTGGTAATTGCATTTTCTGATATCGCACTCAGCCATACAGTTCATAAACAACTCGAGTTCAGTACCCTTATCTGAGCTAAGAAAATCTCTTAAATTTACAAAGCGCTGCGTTGGTGTGTTATCAAATAAAAGATTGACACTGAGCCAGAACAGGACATATTCACTAACCAAAAGCTACATCAAAGTAGCAAGTCTTAAATAAGGAATTAGGGAGGGAATATTTAAGATGAAATTGGCTGATATATAAAGTCAAAGTTCAATACCACACATTCCCCAGAAACTTTCTTCATTATGGGAGTCAATTCCCAAATACACAGTCACTTGCATGGAGAAACAGATGCAGTGACTGGGCAAAGATTTCCTCAAATAACAATTTCCTTCAATTAGTAATTACCAGCTGGAAACAAAGATCTGCTTATGAGCTTTTCTTAGACAAGGCTCTTTGCCAAAACTGTACCCATACAGTTGCAATGTTTTTGTTAATGTTTTCATATTAACTGAACTTCCATATCAATGCAACCATGCCCTTTATACCTCCAGTTCAATCAATGCTCCAGTTGGGTAGTCCACTTATTTTTTCACCTTTTGAAATGTCAGTCTATTACCTTGCCCGTGATACTGGACAGAAGTTTAGCATAGTGATGTTGTTCTCTTTGTGTCACAACGTTTAAGATGCTAAGAGATTGCTTCCTTGACCAGGGCTATAAAACTAGGAATTGCATTCTCAAGACAAAGTAAGAATTTATGAATGAGGAGAAATGTATAGAAATTGAGAACCTTTGGCATTCTAGAGCACTGTCAATGGTCAGTCATTATACTTATTCAAGATGGTGATTGATAGATCTTTCGACGTGAGGGAATAAATAGAGCAGGGACAAGGTGTGAAAGTGCAGCTGAAATAGAAAATCAGGCAGTCGATGGGTGGAGGCAGTGCAAAAAGGCTAGCCACAGAATTCATCCTGACTGTTCCAAGACCAGAATTCTGAAGAGCTTATTCCTTTCAGCCACGAAATTGATCTTGTAAACAGTAGAAGGTAAATCCCAAAATCTAAATTAAATTGCAAAATAGAACTGGAAGTTTTCAGGCAGAAACTAGTAAAGGACAAATTTACGTCTGGTAAAATAGCATCCATTCTTATGTTGTAAGTTATCAATGTACAGAACAGATGATTGGACAGATTATAAGTAAACACATCAAGCTTTTCGGGACCTAATGGTTGCCATAATTAGAGGGACTTCGGCTACATATATCGTAGATGAACAAAAATGGGTCAAATGACCAACCTTCTGATGTTGCCCTGACATTGATATGTTGAATGAAATAACAGTTATCAGAATTATTTCTCACATGAAAATTAGCTCTCGTATAAAACTGTAAATCTCACCTAACTTATTCAGCACACGGGTCACAGCATTAGAGCAGCCTTCACAGGTCATGTCAACAAAGAACTCGTGTTTCTGCAAAAGATTAACTGATTTTACAAGTCTCAAAAATAAATATGAAAATTTTGATATGAGTCTAACCAAAGACGTTGCCCTCACTATCTCTGGACTTTGCTCCAGCAGATATGCTCATTCCACTAACTGTGAATGCTTGCACCTCATCAGTTTTAATCACAACATAACCGGTTGCCAAGTTCTGGAATTTCTTACCTTAACCACTGTACCTCTCAACAGCTTTTCCTCCCTTGATCCATTCCTTAACACAGATCTTTAAATAACTTTTTAGTCACAGTACTAATTCAAATTCAGTCTATTTGTTCAAAGTTGAATGCAATAATTCAAGAAAGAACAGATGCAATTAATTTTAGAAGCAATATGACTTCAGAACCAATGTTCAAAACAATTTACAGGTTTCCACTCTAAAAAGCTGAGATACGTACACCAATAGCATTATCAAATGAATTGTGTAACTGAATCAGAGATATGGTTTAACAATGCTTCCATGGGTTCACACATACTTTGTTGCCTCTAATCCTGTAACCCTTTGTGATTCTGCCACTTCTGTAACTCTGGCATCTTGCACATTCCTAAATTTTAATCTCTCCTCCACTGGCAGCTACAATTTCAGCTGTCGCAGCACTAAGCTCAAGAAGTTTCTTCCTAAACCTTATCATATCATACACCCCTTTAAACCCCATGTTTTGAAACCAGCTTTTGGTAATCCATCTTAATGCCTTGTGTGCCAAATTATGATTTATAAAAACTTGTTTTTGCTATATGAAAAATGGAATATAAATGCAAAATCTGCCACTTTTTGCTTGAGACATTAAACTAACACTCCATCTGCATCCTCAGATTGATATAAAAGATCCCAAGCCACTAAAGTGAATGTTCGAATCCCTTGAGTCATCAAAACTGACCAGTGTATCTACTGAATGAAAAAACCCCCAAAAAACTGCAGATGCCGGAAATCAGAAATAAAACAGAAACCGATGGAAAAGTTCAGTAGGTCTAGCAGCATCTGTGCCAAGTTAAAGTTTCAAATCCAGTAACTTTTTAAAAAAGTTTTGTGATTTACATATGAAAGAAGTGAAACTAACATGGTCATTCGAACAGATGAGAGCCTTAACAAACAGCCAAGGTATTTTTCAATGTATAACTTCAGTTACATCACACTGTAAACTTTAGCTATAAATTCTGTGTCTTACAAAACCTCCTGATGAAGGAGCAGTGCCCAAAACCTAGTGCTTCCAAGTAAACCTGTTGGAGTATAACTTGATGTTGTGTGATTTTGAACCAAATCCAGTGAGCTTTCTACAGAACACTGAAGCTCTGAAGGTGGGTCACTGGACCCAAAACTTTAACTGTGCTTTGTCTGCACTGGTGCTGCCAGGTAGGTAAAAACAATGACTGCAGATGCTAGAAACCAGATTCTGGACCAGTGGTGCTGTAAGAGCACAGCAATTCAGGCAGCATCGGAGGACAGGCAAAAGCCCTTCCCCGAAACGTCGATTTTGCCTGTCCTCGGATGCTGCCTGAATTGCTGTGCTCTT
>NC_057723.1:15022877-15033064 GCF_004010195.1 Chiloscyllium plagiosum | reverse complement strand
CCCCAAGAGCACTAGCAAACCTCCCGCCAAGGATACTGGTGCCCCTCAGGTTCAGGTGTAGACCATCCTGTTTATAGAGGTCCCACCTTCCCCAGAAAGAACCCCAGTTATATAAAAGATCCCAAGCCACTAAAATGAATGTTTGAATCCCTTGAGTCATCAAAACTGACCAGTGTATCTACTGAATGAAAAAAAAACCCCAAAAAACTGCAGATGCCGGAAATCAGAAATAAAACAGAAACCGCTGGAAAAGTTCAGTAAGTCTAGCAGCACCTGTGCCAAGTTAAAGTTTCAAATCCAGTAACTTTTTAAAAAAGTTTTGTGATTTACATATGAAAGAAGTGAAACTAACATGGTCATTAGAACAGATGAGAGCCTTAACAAACAACCAAGGTACTTTTCAATGTATAACTTCAGTTACATCACACTGTAAACTTTAGCTATAAATTGTGTCTTACAATTTTAGCTATAAATTGTGTCTTAACTGTGCTTTGTCTGCACTGGTGCTGCCAGGTAGGTAAAAACAATGACTGCAGATGCTGTGCTCTTCCAGCACCACTGGTGCTGCCAGACCTGCTGAGTTATTTCCCCCGCCCCACCAACTTCTGTCTTTTGAAGCTATCGACTGACTTGCATACAGAGAGAAACATTTTCAAATAGTGTCACGGGACCTTTTACATTCTGGCCACCCATCCTCCAGTGCAGGGCCAGCCCAGACTTTGCATTAAAATAAAAGCAAATTACTGCGGATGCTGGAATCTGAAATTGTTTTGAACTAAATCCCAAACTGGCTTCTGTGCATTCGTGAGAAAATTTGCATCAAATTCCCGCCCCATTTAGCACATTTATTGTTGCCCGCCTTACAAAAAACATAAGGCTGTGCTCTAACAGAATTATATAAATGAACTATCTCTGGGAATGCAAACAATTTCTGCTGCGCCATGTTGCTGGAATTCCGCGGCCTGGGAGAGGCCAGGGTCAACCATGCCTCCTGTAGCCGAATAGCCTGCTGCACCCACACGCCGGGCGGGCAGCCAAGGGACGGCCCAGGCGCCGCACCCGTCCCGAGCGGGCTACCCTCGGATCCCCATCCCTGGCCCCGGCCCTCACCGTCATGATGACTCCAGGATCACCGCTCCCGCTCCTGCACTCGTCCACAACAACCCGCGGCCGCCTCCGCGCACGCGCGAGGACACCCTAACAAACACACCATCCGGGCCGCCAGGGGAGCCCGCGGGTCGCATTCCTCAACCGCCAACTCAGCGAACCGCCGCCAGGGGAGCCCGCGGGCTGAATTCCTGACTCGCCAACTCAGCGAACCGCCGCCAGGGGAGCCCGCGGGCTGATTTCCTGACTCGCCAACTCAGCGAACCGCCGCCAGGGGAGCCCGCGGGCTGAATTCCTGACTCGCCAACTCAGCGAACCGCCGCCAGGGGAGCCCGCGGGCCGAACCCTGAACAGGGAGCTCGCGGGCCGATTCTTGAATCGCAACTCAGCGACTGGCCGCTAGGGGAGCTCGCGGGCTGATCACTGACCTGTCATCTCAGCGACTCGCCGGTAGGGGAGTCATAGAGTCATAGCGATGGACAGCATGGAAACAGACCCTTCGCTCCAACCCGTCCATGCTGACCAGATCTCCCAACCCAATCTAGTCCCACCAGCCAGCACCCGACCCATATCCCTCCAAACCCTTCCTATTCATATACCCATCCAAATGCCTCTTAAATATTGCAATTGTACCAGCCTCCACCACTTCCTCTGGCAGCTCATTCCATACACATACCACCCTCTATGTGAAAACGTTGCCCCTTAGGTCTCTTTGATATCTTTGCCCTCTCACCCTAAACCTATGCCCTCTAGTTCTGGACTCCCCGACCCCAGGGAAAAGACTTTGTCCAATTATCCTATCCATGTCCTCATAATTTTGTAAACCTCTATAAAGTCACCTCTCAGCCTCCGACACTCCCGGGAAAACAGCCCCAGCCTGTTCGGCCTCTCCCTGTAGTTCAGATCTTTCAACCCTGGCAACATCCTTGTAAATCTTTTCTGAACCCTTTCAAGTTTCACAACATCTTTCCGATAGGAAGAAGACCAGAATTGCATGCAATATTCCAACAGTGGCCTAACCAATGCCCTGAACAGCCGCAACATGACCTCCCAACTCCTGTACTCAATACTCCGACTAATAATGGAAAGCATACCAAACACCTTCTTCACTATCCTATCTACCTGCAACTCCACTTTCAAGGAGCTATGAACCTGCACTCCAAGGTCTCTTTATTCAGCAACACTCCCTAGGACCTTACCATTAAGTGTAGAAGTCCTGCTAAGATTTGCTTTCCCAAAATGCAGCACCTCACATTTAGCTGAATTAAACTGCATCTGCCATCGATTACTGATCCGCTAACTTAGCAACCTGCCGCTAGGGGAGCCTGCGGGCTATACTCCAGACGTGCAACTCAATAAGAGACCAAGGTCACCTCTCAACCTCCTATCCTCCAGTGGAAGAACTCCCAGCATACCCGGCTTATATTTCTCACTGAAAACCTCCACTTCTGGCAAACCTTTTATGAACTCTCTCCAGTTTAATAATATCCTTGCAAAACAGAGTTAACAGATCTGTACACAGTAATCCAGAAAATGCCTCACCAACATCCTATACAACCTCAACATGACGCCCCAACTCCTGTACTCAAAGGTCTGAGCAATGAAGGCAAGCACGTGAAATGTCTTCTTAACCACCTTCATTCTCCTGCTCCTCGGATGCTGCCTGACCTGATGTGCTTTTCCAGCACCACTCTAATCTTGACTCTAATCTCCAGCATCTGCAGTACCCATTTCTGCCTTCTTAACCACCCTGTCCACTTGTGATGCAAATTTCAAAGAATTATGTACCTGAACTCCAGGTCTCTCTTCTACAACACTACCCAAGACCCTACCATTAGTTGTATAACTCTTTTTTTTGTTTTTTTTACCAAAATGCAATACCTCGCATTTATCTAAATTAGACTCCACCTGCCACTCCTCAGCCCATTGACTTAATTGATCAAACTCTCATTGTAATCTTAGATAACCTTCTTCACTGAGAGTAGGTGGGTTTGTAGTGGATACCTGTGGACAGCTTATCCTTAGATGAAAACACTGAAGTCAAGTAATGAAGCAAAACATCAGATACAGGTGGAGATGTGAGAAGGATGACAATTGGAAGCAAGATTGATTAATTTTTTTTTCAAATTCCAGATGATAGCAGAAAGATATCATGAATGTAGAGAAGAAAGTGTTGTAGGTGGGGGCTTGAGTTGGACTGAAGCAAGGAATGTTCCTCACACTCCACAAAGAGTTAGGCTTTGCCAGGGACACATGTAGGAAGACATGGCCACATGTTTGACTTGGAGAAAATGAGATGAGTTGAAGGAGAAATTGTTCAAAGTGAGAACAAGCTTAGCCAGATGGTGGAGGATGGTGGTGATGAAGACTATGCAGGCCACTTTCCAAGGTAGAAGCAGAGACCTTAAAGCTAATCCTGATGGGGGACAGATGTGAAGAGGAGATGACTAAGGCCAGAAAACTGGACATCGTAAAGCATCAAAAGAAACTCTGCTCAGTTTCTCCAGTATTTTCTGTATTTGTTTCAGATTTCAAATTTCTGCAGTATTTTGCTTTTATGTGAGTGAACTAGTTAACTGAGCTTACTGATATTTGCTCTGAAATGGCTGTGAGCAGTATGGAGACATCACCACTGAGGGGAGCTAAATTCAGTGTTCCTTATTCCTAGGCAATGAGTCAACCATTCAGTGCTGGAATGATAACTGCACAGAGTGGGTATGATCTCCAGAATATAGGCTTGTCACTTTTTGAAGGGAGGTTGTAATGAGGGTATGGTTTGGAAGAAAAATATTAGACTGTTCTCTAAAAAATTACATTGCTTGATGGCATAGAGATTTGGGATTGTTTCTCTTCCCACAAGGATCCAAGACTCAGGGTCTTAGATTGATTTCTAGAATGTCCTAGTATTTAGAGTTAGGTGGGAGAACTCCATGTGTACTACATGGCTGTTTCAGCAAAACTGATTTCTGATGAACATGCACCTTGCAAGAACTTTGAATGTTCAGGATCTTGTCCTACCTCTTGAATCTGATACAGCCAAAGTAGAATGGTAATTCAAAACAGTGTTACCTGGAGTATAAATGGTACTAAGTACTGTTCAGCTATCTGCTCTGAGCTTATTGGCCTACATGGATTTCTGTCCTGACAGCCTGAGGAATTTTAAAATCACACAACTTCAGGTTATAGTCCAACAAGTTTATTTGGAAGCACGAGCTTTTTTGAGCACTGCTCCTTCATCAGGTGGTTGAAGGAGCAGCGCTCTGAAAGCTAGTTATTCCAAACAAACCTGTTGGACTATAACCTGAAGTTGTGTGATTTTTAAATTTGTCCATCCCAGTCCAACACCAGCATCTCCGAATCATGAGAAATTTTAGATTCTTGTCATTGTTTTCAAATTACTTAATGATCTTAACCTTATCTCTCTCAGTAACCTCCTCAAGTATTTCATTTCTTCAATATCTCTCTGTTTCTCCAGTTATGGCTACTTGCAAGTCCCCATTTTTTATCACACCATCACTGGCAGCCATATCTTCAGCTGTCTGGACCCTAAGCTCTGGAATTCCCTTCCTAGACCTCTGCAAATTGTTAATATTCCTTCCCTCTTTAAGATGCATCTTAAAATTGATAAAACTTTTGGTCACCTCATATATTATTACGTGGCTCAGCATCATATTTTGATGACAATGCCTTTATAAAGGAGTTTGGGATGCTTTGGGATGTTTGGATATGCTAAAGGCACTATATGAATGCAAGTTGTTGTTCTGGATCATCTCCTGTTATTAGTGTACCTCTGCCTTTAGCTTGATGATATATTTGTCATTCTTATCAGACAGCTTGCCAAAGGCAATGAGAGGACACAGGAAATCAGGTCAAACAATTATTCATTTTCACATGTATACAAGGAGAACCAGTCTTATCACTGTGAAGTGTAGAATTAACTCTGCCAAACTAAACTTTATACAAACCATTGCAACACACATATATATTGCGTTACCTGACAAAAGGTCACTAGACTTAAAGTGTTAACTCTGCTCCTTTCTCTGAAGATGCTGCCAGACCTTCTGTGTTTCTCCAGCACTTTCTGTCCATGTTTCAGATTTCCAGCATCTGTAGTTCTTTATTTTTAATAATAAAGTATTATCTAATGTTTTCTCACAGATTTCACAAGTGTTGTCCATATTTAGATTAAATTCTCTACAGTGTGGAAACAGGTCCTTAGGCCCAACAAGTACACACCGCCCCTCCGAAGAGAAACCCACCCAAACCCATTCCCCTACCCTACATTTACCCCTGACTAATGCACCTAACACTGTGGGCAATTTTGTATGGCCAATTCACCTGACCGGCACATCTTTGGATTGTGGGAGGAAACCAGAGCACCCAGAGGAAACCCATGCAGACACAGGGAGAACGTGCAAACTCCGCACAGATAGGTAGGAATTGAACCCAGGACCCTGGTGCTGTGAGGCAGCAGTGCTAACCACTGAGCCACCATGCTGGTTCTGTCTGGCTGATAGTACAGCTCCTGCATTCTGAACCCTGTCTTTGTAAAACTGTGGTTCCTATTTGTTTTTACAAAATAACTGAAAAGTTAAACCTTAACTAACTGAAACTGATTGTACTTCTTCAACTATAACCAAGGGTCAGAACACCAAAGCATTGTGGACAGATTGCTTGTAATTGTATTTTTTTGAAGAGGGCTGACATTGCCAAAAATGGGTGCAAATGTGAATTAAGCAATTGTCTGGTGATGGAGGGATCTACAGAAAGATAAAAACAATGACTGCAAATGCTGGAAACCAGATTCTGGATTAGTGGTGCTGGAAGAGCACAGCAGTTCAGGCAGCATCCAAGGAGCTTCGAAATCGACGTTTCGGGCAAAAGACCTTCATCAGGAATAAAAAGTCAAACCTAAAGATGTGCCCTTCAAAGGTGGGAAGAGGCAATTCAAAACAGATTGGAACTGTGATCTTTTGTGGCTACAAAGATAACAAGACATTGAAGTGACTCTCCTCAAATAAACCTTCTTATAAACCTAGTCTAACTCCTAAGTCAGTTATTTAACTGACCTCCGACTTTCCTCACACATTCCAACTGCACATCTCCCTGACCCCTTACCACTCCCATCCCAGTGCCTGATACACACCCACTTCTTACCCCAGAACCCAACAATACCACCCACCCCAGTACTTGATGTCTTTTCTCCAGACCAGATTCAATATTTCCCATTCATACCAACCCACCTTATTTGTCACATATTTGCACCCTAGCTGTCTACTAGTGTGACAGCCTAGCCACCTGTTGACTTGTTACTTGTTGACACCCTATCGCCTACTATCCTGGCATGCTACCTTGTACCCACTTGGCCCCTATCCACCTGGCAGCCCAGTCCCCTAAACACCTGGCACCTTACCGTCTGACACCCTAAGGTCCACATACTTTTGTACTTACCTCTTGTCAACAGTGTCAAACTGACTGTGATTGTAGACTTCTAAATTTCAGAATGTGGAATTGACAGCTGAAAAAAAAGCTTAAAAATGTGTTGCTGGAAAAGCGCAGCAGGTCAGGCAGCATTAAAGGAGAAGGAGAATCGACGTTTCGGGCATAAGCCCTTCTTCAGGAATGACGAGGGTGTGCCAAGCAGGCTAAGATAAAAGGTAGGGAGGAGGGACTTGGGGGAGGGACGTTGGGAATGCAATAGGTGGAAGGAGGTTAAGGTGAGGGTGATAGGCCGGAGAGGGGGTGGGGGCAGAGAGGTCGGGAAGAAGATTGCAGGTCAAGAAGGCGGTGCTGAGTCTGAGGGTTGGGACTGAGAAAAGGTGGGGGGAGGGGAAATGAGGAAACTGGAGAAATCCGCATTCATCCCCTGTGGCTGGAGGGTTCCTTGGCGGAAGATGAGTCGCTCTTCCTCCAGGCGTCATGTTGCCATAGTCTGGCGATGGAGGAGGCCAAGGACCTGCATGTCCTTGGCGGAGTGGGAGGGGGAGTTAAAGTGTTCAGCCACGGGGCGGTTGGGTTGGTTGGTGCAGGTGTCCCAGAGGTGTTCTCTGAAACGTTCCGCAAGTAGGCGGCCTGTCTCCCCAATGTATAGGAGGCCACATCGGGTGCAGCGGATGTCCTAGCCATATCGGAAAAATCTCACTTTCTCCTAGCTGAAAAAAAGAGGCATGGATTTGCCTTCCACTGACAATTCTGCATGTTGGGAAAGGAAGTAAAATGATAAGCTGCAAGAGATTGCTGTTCCTTTGAAAATCTGGTCTCTTCTCTTTTTACTTCCTCTCAGCCTGTCAGCCCAGTGACAAGTCAAAGATGTCGACAAGCTTTACTACCGTAGGGTCATACAGTCATTCAGCACAGAAACAGACCTTTTGGTCCAACTGATCCATGTCGAACATAATCCCAAACTAAACTTGTCCCATCTGCCTGTTCTTGCCCATATCCCTTCAAACCTTGTCCTCTAAATATTGTAACTGTACCTGCTTGTTCCTTTTTAAATTTTTCTGCTCTCACCTTAAAAATATGCCTCCTAGTCTTGAAATTTCTCACCATAGGGAAAAGAAATCTGCCATTCACCTTCTCTGTACTCTTAATGATTTTAAAAAACCCTATAAACACTTGTCAACCGACTACACTCCAGTGAAAAAAGTCCCAGCCTATCTAGCTTCTCCCTATAACTCAAATCTTCCATTCCCAGCAACATTGTGGGGTAAATCTTTTCTGGAACTTCTCCAACTTGATCATATCTTTTCTATAACAGGGTGACCAGAACTGCACACAGTACTCCAGAAGAGACCTAATCAACATCCTGTACAACCTCAACATAACTTCCTAACTTCTATACTCAAAGGTCTGAGCAATGAAGGTAAGTGTGCCAAATGTCTTCTTAACCACCCTGTACACATGTGACACAAATGTCAAAGAATTATGTACCTGAACCCCTAGGCCCTTCTGTTCTACAACACTACCAAAGGCCCTACTTTTAATTGTATAAGTCCTCCCCTTGCTTGTTTTACCAAAATATAATATCTTGTATTTGATCAAATTAAACTCCATCTGCTTCTCCTCAGCCCATAGACCCAATTGATCAAGATTTCTTTTTAATCTTAGAAAACCTTTTTCATACTCCACTGTACTGTCAATTGTGGTGTCATCTGCAAACATTCCAGCTATGCCTTCTATATTCTCACCTAAATCATTTATAGAAATGACAAACAAAAATAAACAAAATCACTAGCGATGCAAGAACTCAATTAAACACCATGGTCTCAGGTTAACCTCAATGTTAAAACTAACACTTCAAGGAGTCTGAAGACTTTTAAAACTGTACATCCTTTTGTTTTCCTTTTGGAACTAGACACTCTCCAATTTTCAAACTTTGTACCTCTGTTGTGCTGTGATTGATTTTTTTATTATGTTCCTTATTTTTGTTAGTCCTGCATTAGTAAGTAATAAAATCCCATTTTCTTTCACACAGGAAAAACTTGTAATTGGCTCCTTAATTTTAAACAAGTGAACTTTGTTTGAATTGAAGTGTGGTCAAAATGCATGCTAAAAGGAAATCAAATACTTGTTGTAGCCACCCAAAAATGGGAATGGGGTTTGGGGGGCAATGGGAGGCTAAAACAAAGGACAGACAATTCACCCCACCTCACCTGATTATACACAGTTGGAATATTGCATACAATTCTGGTCTCCTTCCCACCTGAAGGATGTTGTGAAACTTGAAAGGGTTCAGAAAAGATTTACAAGGATGTTGCCAGGGTTGGAGGATTTGAGCTATTGAGAGAGGCTGAATAGGGTGCAGCTGTTTTCCCTGGAGTATCGGAAGCTAAGGGGTAACCTTATAGAGTTTATAAAATCATGAGGGGCATGGATAGGGTAAATAGACCAGGTTTTTTTCCCTGGGGTGGGGGAGTCCAGAACTAGAGGGCATAGGTTAAGTGTGAGAGGGGAAAGATACAAAAGGGACCTAAGGGGCAACTTTTTCACACAGACAATGGTGTGTATATGGAAATGAGCTACCAGAGGAAGTGGTGGAGGCTGGTACAATTACAGCATTTAAACGGCATCTGGATGGGTATATAAATGGGAAGGGTTCAGAGGAATATGGGACAAGTGCTGGGAAATGGGACTAGATTAGGTTAGGATATCTGGGCAGCAAGAACTTGTTGGACTGAAGAGTCTGTTTCTATGCTAGTTGTGACTCTATGACTCTATAACATATTGGACTTTGTTTCCATTGGTGGTTTTGCATTAACAACTTGGAGTTGTCTGGTTTTGATATTCACAATAAATTCACAAAAACTACAAAAAAAAAATCTGCCCAAAACATTTTTTTAACAGAAATAGTAAAATAAATTACAGGTAGGTGATAAAATAACAGGTTTGATATTAGTGTCAACATTACTTTTTCCTATGTTATCCCCACCATCCCAATCCTCAATATAAAATTATAATAGCCACTTACTTCCCACAAACCTCTGAAGTACATACAGTGCAGAAAATGACTTCCTATGATGATGTGTTGTTAGAATCAACCAGTGACCAACCCAATGCACAATATAATACAATACACTACATTTCCCTGTACAATAACTTGAATGTGATATTTATTGTTGAAATATTACAATTGGAAGGTTGCAAGTAATAAGACAATTTCAGGTACATGGTTGATATATTTATCAGTGTTTTTGGATGTGAACCCGTGTTCCACACGTTTGATAAGTTAAACTCTAATTAAACCAAATGGCCTTTTTTGTGTTCCATTGCCCATGATTGATCAAAATAATCCAGAATGGGGTTCAAGAGTATATAGAGCTGAAAATGTGTTGCTGGAAAAGCGCAGCAGGTCAGGCAGCATCCAAGGAGCAGGAGAATAAGCCCTTCTTCAGGAATGAGGAAAGTGTGCCCAGCAGGCTAAGATAAAAGGTAGGGAGGAGGGACTTGGGTGACAGGCGTTGGAAATGCGACAGGTGGAAGGAGGTCAAGGTGAGGGTGATAGGCCGGAGTGGGGGTGGGGGCGGAGAGGTCAGGAAGAGGATTGCAGGTTAGGAAGGCGGTGCTGAGTTCGAGGGATTTGA
>NC_057723.1:15009189-15020496 GCF_004010195.1 Chiloscyllium plagiosum | reverse complement strand
CCGCCACCTCCAAACGGACCCCACCACCAGGGATATATTTCCCTCCCCTCCCCTATCAGCGCTCCGAAAAGACCATTCCCTCCGTGACTCCCTCGTAAGGTCCACACCCCCCACCAACTCAACCTCCACTCCCGGCACCTTCCCCTGCAACCGCAAGAAACGCAAAACATGCGCCCACACCTCCCCCCTTACTTCCCTCCAAGGGATCCTTCCATATCCGCCACAAAATCACCTGCAACTCCACACACATCATTTATTGCATCCGCTGCACCCGATGTGGCCTCCTCTATATTGGGGAGACAGGCCGCCTACTTGCGGAACGTTTCAGAGAAAACCTCTGGGACACCCGCACCAATCAACTCAGCCACTCCGTGGCTCAACACTTCATCTCCCCCTCCCCCTCCACCAAGGACACGCAGGTCCTTGTACTCCTCCATTGCCCGCCCACAGCAACACGACGGCTGGTGGAAGAGTGCCTCATCTCCCGCCTAGGAACCCTCCAACCACAAGGGATGAATGCAGATTTCTCCAGCTTCCTCATTTCCCCTCCCCCTGTCTCAGTCAAATCCCTCGAACTCAGCACCGCCTTCCTAACCTGCAATCTTCTTCCTGACCTCTCCGCCCCCATCCCCACTCTGGCCTATCACCCTCACCTTCGCCTCCTTCCACCTATCGCATTTCCAATGCCCCTCCCCCAAGTCCCTCATCCCTACCTTTTATTTTAGCCTGCTGGACACACTTTCCTCATTCCTGAAGAAGGGCTTATGCCCGAAACGTCGATTCTCCTGCTCCTTGGATGCTGCCTGACCCGCTTAGCTTTTCCAGCAACACATTTTCAGCTCTGATCTCCAGCATCTGCAGTCCTCACTTTCTCCTTCAAGAGTATATAGCATTGGAAAGATGATCAGTCATGAAACATCCATGCCAAAAACGTTAGCACTGCATCCATGGCTGAAACACTGAAAATGATTCATAGTTAGAATGAGCAGCAGCTTCCTATTTTGTTTTAATTACGGGAGTTTGGGTGAGTTGAATTTTGAAGGGTGTGGTAAAACATCTTTCCACCAGTTGTACAGCATGTACAAAAAATCCACAGAGGAGGAGGAAGAAATCTTAGTGGGACCAAGAAGGAGGTTGACGAGATGTTCAGGATGTTTTATCTCGTATAGAAATGTCAGGTGGTATTTAGAGGAGGTCGGCAATTAGGTATCATCCTGCCACTAGGCGAATGGTGGCTCCTGCCAATTGTGCACCAGGGGCCCAGGCCACAGCTGAGTGATTGTGTCTGTGAGCCGAGGGGTTCAGGAGATTGTTGGAAAGGCCACAAGTCAGCAGGCTCCCTCTTCCTGTTGCCAGGTCCGTCAGTCTAGTGCCGTGTGCCTATAATGATTGACCACTGGAACCCTGCAAGCAAATGGAAAACAGTCTGCTTTGGGCATTTCCCACAGCAAATATACCATCCATCGCCCCAGATGGAAGAAGCAATCATAAACCTGGAATAGTGGGATACAAATGTAGTGGTCCATTTTGAAGTATACGAGACCAGTCGGTCCTTTACATCTCAGTCACCAATATTTCTGTGTTTTTTCCTGCTGCAACTGGTTAAATACTAGCAGTGTTGGGATTGGGTCCTTATTGCCAACTCAGGGTTTCAGTTGATGCTGGGGGAAGCAGTCCCACCCTGGAGGTGGAAAGAGGGTGAGATCTCCATTTGCCATGCTCACTGCCACTGAACTATTTATGAGGGTGGCATTAAATATTCCCGATTGTCATATTCCATTATCTTATGCTTGGTATAATCTGATTTCTGTAGACTAGGAGAGTAGCAAACTGAAAAGTTTCATTCCACAAGAAAGTCTTAGAGAATGATTACAAGAAATCTGAACACCATGCAATTTAAGTGGAATCACCCAGCTTTCGATTAGATTGGACAAAGCAGATTTTCATTGATTTTTGTCCAAACATGTGGGAAGTTCATTGAAAGTTCAGATCAGATGTTTTTCCTACCGTTTATTTGCTGATGACTTCTTGTTTTATCTCTGCCATTGTACTTGTAACTTCCGTTGTTAACAATTGTCCAGGAATGGGTGCAGCAGAGGTGGGGGCAGGGGGGGAATGGACATTGAGAAATTAGGGAAGAATTGACCTTTTGTTTTCAGTTTTTATCGTTGTCATCCCAGTCAGTCCCTCAAAGTGAGAATTCATGACATGCATAAATTTGTTTTCTGTACTGAATTGTTGAACACCTTCAAAAAGAGATGATTTTGAGATGCCGGTGTTGGACTGGGGTGTACAAATTTAAAAATCACACAACACCAGGTTATAATCCAACAGGTTTAATTGGAAGCACACTAGTTTTCGGAGCGTCACTCCTTCATCACCTCAGTGACAGAACATAATTTTGTTTTGTGATCAGACGCAGTTAAATTCAAGTTCTACTTTGGGTTCAAGCCCATACTTCAACGCAGTTCAACATTACTGGATGCTCAGTCTCAAATAAGATGTTAGTCCAAGCCCTGGATGCATTTTGTGATGGATGTTAAGACTTTACATGTCATTTCTTAAAAGAGCCAGTGTTTCTCCCAGTGTCCGAGGAACTATTTATTCCTCAAACAGTACTGTCAAAGCAGATTATCTCAGCATTTATTCCCATGATCATGCTGCACATAAATTGACTTCCATGTTTGTTTATGTAAGAACAGTAATTATTCATCCATAACTTTGGATGTGCTTAGAGGCATCCAATGAATATAAAAGGAAAATTGTTCCATTTTACCCATTAGACATGACCTGAGCAATTCATTCCCCACGGTTTGTATCAGTGCACGGTATGAGTCAGGTGACAGAAACTTTAGATTTATGAAGGTTATTAAGTGTGAGTCACAAATATACAGGTTAAGTTAATAAAGCCTGCATTCAGTGATCTTAATGGAATGAGATTTGGCAGGCTTGTTTGCTATAAATCACAGGAACTATCTGAGGATCAGTAACACCATGAAACATTTAGATTTTAACTCGTTTAGTGATACAATGTCAGGAAGAGATTTTTACATAATAATCTTAAACAACTCTATCAAGAAGGGAGTTCAGGGGATAACTATAACATTGGGAGAATCTAAATCCAGCAAACAAAATATAAAACAATGAACAAAGACAGATCAATCCAATAAAAGGAAATATTTTTGTAAATAGGATTTTTAAAAAAATAAACAGGAGTAGGCCATTAAATCCTCTGTGATCACTCCACTATTTAATAAGATGTTGGCTGATTTACTTTAATGCCAATTTCCTGCACAATCCCTGGATCATTTGATGTTGTTAATATGTAGAAGTCTATTGATTTCAGTTTTAAACATAATGATTGAGTCTCCATGGAGTTCTGAGGCAGAAAATTTCAAACATTGATATTCAAGATTTGTTGACCTAGTTAAGATTCTCTTCACTGCCTCCAATACCAGTATATTTTTTCTTACATATGGACACCAAAACTGTTCGCAGTTTTCCACTGTGATCTGACTAGAGCATTGTACTGTATCAGCCAGACCTTCCTATTTTTCGACTCCATTCTCTTTGAAATGAAGACTAACATTCAATTTGCCTTCCTTATTATCTGCTGAACCTGGTTGCTAGCTTTGTGTGATTTATGCATGAAGATTCCCATTCCATCTGTGCTGCAGCTTTCTGCAGTATTTCTCTATTTAAAAAATGTTCAGCTGCTTTATTCTTCCTGCCTAAGTGTATAATCTCACATTTTCCCACCTTCTATTTCATTTGCCAAGGTTCTTCCTACTCACTTAACCTATCAATATCCTTATGCAGACTCATTGATTCAGACACACCACTTGCCTTCCCACCTATTTTTGTCATCAACAAACTTGCTATTGTACATTCATTTCCTCATTCAAGTCATTAATATATATTGTAATAATTGTGACCCCACCACTTATCCCTATTGCACACCACTACTTACAGATTACCATCCTGAAAATGCCCCACATATCCCAACTCTGTCACCTATCAGTTAGCCAATCCTCTGTCCATGGTAAGAATAGTGGCTGATTTGGGTCATGAGTCCATTCCTCTGCAAATGTCAGAGCAGCTAAGCCAGTTTTTCAAAATGTCATGACACCTCAGAGGTATTATGAACTGTACTCTGCATGAGAAAGCTTTCGGAACGTGAATTGGAAAGGCACTTCACATGTCTCCCTAACCAAAGTATGCCCCCTTCATCCACTCCCTATGGTCTCCATATAGACTCAACACCACTGCTTGCACATTGATAACTGTACAGAAACTGTTTTAATAAAAGCTTTAGAAACAGTAATTGATTGACAATTTCTTTCTTTGAAATATCTAATTTTTACTTTAGGCCATTGAAAGTGTTTATCATCCAGATCATTTAAAATATGAATAGTGTAAATTACACTATAATAGTGGAAAGCACCTGGAACCTCTTTATCCTAATTTAAATAAAGGATTGTTCAATTGAAGATAGAAATCAGAACACCAGAGCAATGTTTTCCACAAGGCTCAGCTGTTTCACCAGTCTATTAGATGTTTGGGGTGTCAGCCAAGAATGCATGAGTCTTGACCTCCAATGGGATCCCCAAGATGATTATTGTTGTCAAAAAGTATGCTTTCTCTTGTTGGGAGTCATCTAGAACAAGGAGAAACAGTTTCAGAATAAGGTCAAGCCATTTAGGGCTGAGGTGTGGAGGAAGCCTTCACTCAGAGGGTCTTCAATGTTTGGAATTCTCTACCATTGAGGACTGAAAGGTCAGTCATTGAATATATTCCTGTCAGAGATCAATATATTTCTATATACTAAAGAGAACAAGGAATATGGCAATTGTACTGATAAATGACATTGATGTAGATTCAGCCATTATCTAGAATGGTGGAGCAGGTTCTGGGGGTCAAAACTTACATCTGCTCCAATATTCCTAGGTTCCTATTCAATAACCTAGGGCTAAGCTATGCTGAAGCTAATTTTCACATAACAAAATCTCAAAGTAATTTATGAAATGAATGACTAGTTCATCTGTCTTTTTTGGGGGGCATGATGGTTAGAGGTAGAATTTTAGCCAATATACTTGGGGAGCATCTTGGTCTTCTTCAAAAAGTGCCATGAGATCTTTAATTTCTACCTGCACTGACAAAAGAGACTTCAGTTTGTTTCTCTTCCAACAAGAAAGTAATGGTCTTCCTTGGCACTGACATAAGTGATGTCAGTCACCATTCTTTATCTTTCCCATCCACAATGCTTACGTGAGGAAATGCAGGTTCATAAGGCTGTTCAATATTGAACGCCAGGAAAATTATAAGTAGCTTTTTAATTTAAGAATCCCTACAGCGTGGGAACAGGCCCTTCGGCCCAACAGGTCCGCACCAACCCTCCATAGAGTAACCCACCCAGACCCATTCTCCTACCCTATTGACCCACATTTACTCCTGACTAATGCACCTAACCTACACACCCTGAAAAATATCGGCAATTTAGCATGCGCAATTCACTTCACCTGCACATCTTTGGACTGCGAGAGGAAACCAGAGCACCTGGAGGAAACCCACACAGACAGGGGAGAATGTGCAAACTCCACACAGACAGTCGCCCGAGGTTGGAATCGGACTCAGATCCCTGGTGCTGTGAGGTAGCAGTGCTAACCACTGAGCCAATGTGCCACTCCTTAGCCAGGTAAGGCATGGTTAGACCTGCCTTGGAGATAATACAAAATCTGGCAAACAAAAATTAGGCCAGGATATTTAAGAAAAGAAAGAAAAGGGAGATTAAAACAAAGGGAAAGGTGTGGAAATGGAGACAATGTGATATTGATAAGATCCAGTTTTGTTTTCATTTCTTTTTTCTTTCTGTCTTGTCTCTTCTTTTTCTCTTTTGTCTTATTTTATTTTCCTCTTGGTGAAGTGCTTGATTGCAGTGGGGCATCGGCAGTGGCAAGTGAGCCCAGCAGTGTGGACATGAATGGGCGCAGCCACACAGAATTGAGTGGGCCCAGCAGTGTGGACATGAGTGGGTCCTGCAGTGTGGACTTGAGTGGGCCCAGAACCACGGACTTGGGTAGGCCCAGCAATGTGGACTTGGGTGGGCCCAGCAGCGCGAACTTAAATGCGTCCAGCAGCGCGGACTTGTATAAGCCCAGAAGCATGAACTTGGGTAGGCCCAGCAGTGCAGACTTGAGTGAGCCCAGCAGTGCAGGCTTAAGTCGGCCCAGCAGCGCGACTTGGGTAGGCCCAGCAGTGCGGACTTGAGTGGGCCCTGCAGTGTGGATATGAGTGGGCACAGCAGTGCAGCCTTGGGCAGCCCAGGAGCGCGGACTTGGGTAGGCCTAGCAGTGCGGACTTAAGTGGGCCCAGCCACGTGGACTTGAGTGGGCCTAGCAATGTGGACTAGGGTAAGCCCAGCAACACGGACTTGCATCGGCCCAAAAGTGCGGACTTGAGTGGGCCCAGCAGTGTAGACTTGAATGGGCCTAGCAGCGCAGACTTGAGTGAGCCCAGCAGCACGGACTTGGGTAGGCCCAGCAATGCGGACTTGGGTCGGCTTCCAAGACTTGAGTGGGTCCAGCAGCGTGGACTTGGATAGGCCCAGAAGCAAGGACTTGGGTAGGCCCAGCAGCATGGACTTGGGTAGGCCCAGCAGTGTGGTCGTGGTTCAGCCCAGCAGCGCAGACTCGGGTAGGTCCAGCAGCATGGACTTGGGTATGCCTAGCAGCATGGACTTGAGTGGGCCCAGAAGCACAGTCTTGAGTAGGCCCAGCAGCACGGTCTTGGGTAGGCCCAGCAGTGTGAATTTGAGTCAGCCCAACAGTGCAGTCTTGGGTAGGCCCAGCAGCACGGTCATGGGTAGGCCCACCAGGGTAGACTTGAGTCAGCCCAGCAGTGGGGACTTGGTAGGCTCAGCAGTGTGGATGTGGGTAGGCCCAGCAGTGCAGACTAGAGTCAGTCCAGCAGCGCGGTCTTAGGTAGACCCAACAGGATGGTCTTGGCTAGGCCCATCAGTGTGGTCTTGAGTAGGCCCAACAACATGGACTTGAGTCAACCCAGCAATGGGGACTTGGGTAGGCCCAGCAGTGCGGACTTGGGTAGGCCTAGTAGGGTGGACTTGGGTAGGCCCGACAATATGGACTTGGGTAGGCCCAGCAGCGCAAACTTGAGTGGGCTCAGCAGCGTAGTATTGGATAGGCCCAGCAGTGTGGACATAAGTCAGTCCAGCAGCGTGGATTTGGGTAGGCCCAACATTGCAGACTTGAGTCAGCCCAACAGCACAGATTCCTGGCATCGGTGTCAGAGATGGGTTGTGTTCCCAGCAGCTCCTGTATCGTCACAGTAGTCCTAGCGCTGACTCATGGCTGTTGCTGTGGAAGCACATTTGGACTCCTGGCAGTGTCTGCGCCCAGCACAGATTTATGGAGATGGCAGAGGCATGTTTGGGCCCAGTACGAGACAGCATTATCAGCAATAGCTCCACCAGTGAGGTTTGCCCAAAGCAGACTCCTGGCATCAGAAGAATCGCGTTTGGTCCAGTGTGGCATCCGACAGCATCATTGGCGTCTGCATTGTTGAGGCAATAAGAAGTTTAAATCTCACAGGGCTTTTAGGGACAGAGTCAGAGGCAGGAAGACTGGAAGGGTGATGAGGTTTTGGAGGTGGCATGCCCAGCAATCTCCTGCACCATGTAATTTGCCAGTGACAGAGAAGGTGACAGCCCAGCTGCCCATTCAAGGTTCCGTTGTGTCACTTCAGTTGCTAGTTAATGGCTGCTTCCTACCACTGTTGGCATTTTACTGCCTCGTTGGGGAACTGCTAAAGCTTCTCCCTTTCTGGGGCTTCTCCCTTTATTGAGTTCTCTTTGGCCTACAGAGGATTCTCACTGTCAGTGGCTGCCCCATGGCCACCCTCACTGACCACCACCACCTCTCACCAAGCCCTGTCTGACTATCCCTGTTGCAGAACTCTCAGTCTTTTCTGATTCTGCATGTTTATTGGTATGTGTGGTTCTCACAGTGGCCACCATTTTCAGTGGCAGTGTTGAGCTGCTGGCCATCTGATTGAGCCAATTTCTCTTGGGTGCAGGCAGCCAACCTTCATCAGACAGCAGTACAGTGGAACATCTAATTGAGTGCTGTCCTTAACATGCAGCCTTCCATCCTGTCACCTCATTACTCCATCCCCTGCTTTTGGACCTTTTGGCATAATCTCTCCCCACCTCCAGAAAACCCCAGTCATTGGAAATGATGCTGACAGACTGGTTTGTTCAGCTTAGGGATTGACATTCTTTTGTTTTCTATGTAATTGTTACAATTGTCAAACTGTCTCTACACAAGTTTAGACAAATGTTCAGGAGACAATATTCAGTCATGTGCAATAGTTTGCACAACTGTTCACCTCTGCTATTACTGAGAGAGTCTCCATACTGGATGGAGTTAATAATATTAACCACTGTTCCCAATATTGTTAGGAATGTGGCTTAATTAGCCATAGATTAAATGGTCAAATTTTAGGTAACATCCTATTACTGATTAATTCAGAAAATGAGAAAGAAAAATCAAATGAGTTTCTGTTTTCGCAACATCACGTTCAATGAGAAAAACACAGAACTTTGTTCTGCCTCCAGCTATAGCTAATTTAACATGTCTGTTCCCATCCCATTTTTAAGGCTGATAGAGGTTGAATTTGGGTTATTCCTTAAATGGGGATTTTAACCCCATAATTCATATTATCTGTGCACTGTGTTGGAGCTTCCTAGTTTGACGTTATTGGAAGGCACAGTAGTGGTGGCCACATACCACCTTGTACACTGGGTTCAGCTTACAGCTTTAATTTAAAATTATGGGGTTAGACAAAGAATCATGCTTACTCACTCCAATGGGATCTGTAGTAGTCTGTACAGTTTGATTTATGCCTAGAGTTAAGCAATAACTGTTCTTTTGACTTGTTTGCTGATGTTGCTTGTTTCCTGTAGTCAATCAGTGTGGGACTATCCCATCATATAGTTCACTGAACACTCCCAGGACAGGTACTGAGTAAAACGTTTCCTCCACCATTGTACTAAATACTTCTAGGCCAAGTGTTGTACTAAATTTTGCAGATGCTGTGCCCCAGTCTCAGCCACGTTCCATGGTGATTTCATTCATCAATGTCAAGTCTGCAGTCAGATTTCAATTTCCCTGTTTTATTGGGCAATAAAACCTACCAAATTTCCAGTTGTTGGTTGATTCCTTCAGGGAAATGAGCCACTCGTAAACCCTAAGCAGAAACCCTAAGCAGAAACCCTGTCCCTCTCCTCCCCAAATGCTTCCTCTCCTCCACATGTACTCAATGACCATTTGTCTGTTTAAGAGGTAAATTCCAAGCAGGAAGTAAAGAAATATACATGAAACACCAAATACAAGTCAAAGCCTAAAAAGGCCCTCCAACCTGCCCCATGCAAGTTTGGTTTACTTTCACTAATCTCTCTTATTGACATACATAGAACATAGAACATAGACAAGTACAGCACAGAACAGGCCCTTCTGCCCACGATGTGGTGCCGAGGAATACCTGGAGAGTATTTTACAATTTGTTTTTATCTGCTGGTCCACTCTCATGTTTGCTCTTCCTTAGTCCTCCTTTACCAAATTCTAAACTTATCCCAATCTATCTGAGACATCTCACACTTCATGTTTGTGCAATTTGTTTGTTTTGGATTTGAACCCTAGTCTTGGATTTAACTAAATCAAAACTCTAGAATTACTTTTCAGGACACCAATTTTCATGAAGTTGAAGTTAAAATCTAGAGACTATTACTTTTGAAGTTATGTTTTCTAATTTAAACTCTCATCAGAAAATAATTCCCTTATCTTCCTTTGACATTGGTTTCTACATGGACCACTGTAACTGCTTCATCCCCTTCCTGATGCAGGCTCTTCTATGTTTTACCTCTGACAGTAAGCAGCCAACACAATTTTCAAAACTCTCAGTTACATTTTCTGAAAACAGTGATTACTCATGAAACCTGACCTAACCCTATTCTATGCTTGTATTTAGTACAATGGTGGAGGAGAGGTTTTACTCAGTACCTGTGCTGTACCTGTCCTGGGAATGTTCAGCGAACTGTAAGATGGGATAGTCCCACACTGATTGACTAGAGGAAACAAGCAACATCAATAAACATGTCAAAAGAGCAGTTACTGGTTAACATAAAGGCATATATCAAAAGACTTGCACTAATATAGTGTTTTGCATAATCACAAGGCATCTCAGTATATTTTGTAGACAATGAAGTATGTTTGAATCACAATCGATACAGGAACAGCCTTCATTCACTCATGATGTAAACTCTGATCCCCTGAGGGGAGATGTGGGGAAGGGGAGGGAAGTGGTGGTTGCTACTTCAAACACCATCCACCTGGGGATCTGAACTAAAATTATAACCTACATCTTGATAGAACAAGATAAGGTTTTCCTTTTCAAATAATATATTCAATTATAAAGGACACTACTTTGTTTCTTGGGAGGCAACCT
Organism: Chiloscyllium plagiosum; assembly: GCF_004010195.1. NCBI lineage: Eukaryota > Metazoa > Chordata > Chondrichthyes > Orectolobiformes > Hemiscylliidae > Chiloscyllium > Chiloscyllium plagiosum. The sequence continues at coordinate 15,009,975 of NC_057723.1, read as the reverse complement.
ACCAACATCCCACCCCATGACCTCTTTGGTTGCAACCTTTCCTGTGGATTAACAACCAAAGCAAGCCTTTCGTACAGGCAGTCATAATTCCCACTGCAAGAATGATTAGACCTCTCATGATCCCATGATCTTTAACAGAACCAGTAAACAGTGCTAAGTTGGTTCAGCATACACAGGCAGGAGGCTGGAAGAACACAGCAAGCCAGGCAGCATCAGGAGGTGAAGAAGTCGATGTTTCAGGTGTAACACTTCTTCAGGACTGAAGAATAGCATTTATGCTGCAATGTGCTCTTTGTCTTGTTAACTTTGAGGCCATAATGCTTATCATTTGCTTGATGCAAGTGCGCTCTTCAGATTGAATAATGTGACATTTATTCCTTGCAGCGTTAAGTGGTTTAGAAGGAGGAGGCTGGAAGAACACAGCAGGAGGCAGCGTCAGGAGGTACAGACGTCGACATTTCAGGTGTAACCCTTCTTCAGGACTGAAGAATCTGTAGCAGGGAAACTTCATGATGTTCATAATCATGAACTTCATAATCAACACGGACATCTACTACAAACCGACCGACTCCCACAGCTACCTGGACTACACCTCCTCCCACCCTGCCCCCTGTAAAAATGCCATCCCATTCTCCCAATGCCTTTGTCTCTGCCGCATCTGCTCCCAGGAGGACCAGTTCCAAAAACGTACTACCCAGATGGCCTCCTTCTTCAAGGACCGCAATTTCCCCCCCCCGACGTGGTCGACGATGCCCTCCACCGCATTTCTTCCACTTCCCGCTCCTC
>NC_057723.1:14996124-15008743 GCF_004010195.1 Chiloscyllium plagiosum | reverse complement strand
TGCAATCTTCTTCCTGACCTCTCCGCCCCCACCTCCACTCCGGCCTATCTCCCTCACCTTGACCTCTTTCCACCTATCACATTTCCAACGCCCCTCCCCCAAGTCCCTCCTCCCTACCTTTTATCTTAGCCTGCTGGACACACTTTCCTCATTCCTGAAGAAGGGCTTATGCCCGAAATGTCGATTCTCCTGTTCCCTGGATGCTGCCTGACCTGCTACGCTGTTCCAGCAACACATTTTCAGCAAACTTCATGATGTAACAACCTTCTCTAATGCAAGATGAAAAGTCCCTGTTCTTTATGTTGTGCCTTGGTGTTTCTGCAGCAGGCAGCACAGATCAGATGTGTGGCAGGGTCTCTAAAGACAAGTTCCATGTTAGCCACAGGGTGTTCTGCACTCGGACTTTCAAACCTACAACTTCTACATCGAAAACATGTCAGAATTTCGAAAGCACATTCCAGTCCACACCTCTTATTTATTTTTAAAATTGCCAATACAAATCAGTCAACAGTCAATAAAGAATTGATAAAGGATTCCATGCCAAAAACAAATCCTTTTAATCTGTGCCAGATGTTGTGAAATTTGAAAGGGTTCAGAAAAGATATACAAGGATGTTGCCAGGGTTGGAGGATTTGAGCTACAGGGAGAGATTGAATAGGCTAGGGCTGTTTTCCCTGGAGTGTCGGAGGCTGAGGGGTGACCTTGTAGAGGTTTATAAAATCATGAGGGGAATAGATAGAATAAATAGACAAAGTCTTTTCCCTGGGGTGGGGAGTCCAGAAGTAGAAGGGATAGGTTTAGGGTGAGAAGGGAAAGATATAAAAGGGGCCTAAGAGGCAACATTTTCACGCAGAGGATGGTACGTGTACGGAATGAGCTGCCAAAAGAAGTGGTGGAGGCTGGTACAATTACAACATTTAAAAAGCGTCTGGGTGGGTAAATGAATAGGAAGGGTTTAGGGGGATTTGGGCCAGGTGCTGGCAGTGGGTCAAGATTAGGTTGGGATATCTGGTCAGCATGGATGAGTTGGACCAAAGGATCTGTTTCTGTGCTATACATCTCTATGACTCTGTGGTGATTTGAAATATTAAAGTACCACCTAATTTGTACTTTTTTTCTGATATACTTTTTTTTCCATCATTTGGGACTTATCTTAAACATCTCCATTCCATTGAAAAGGTTCAAATTTCTCTAACATTTTCTCAGAATTAAAGTCTTCCATTCCTGGTATCTTCTGTTTTGTACATTCTCTGTGAACTGGGTGCCCTTCTTAAATAAAGGACATTGAACTATTCAAAATATTTTAACCTTGGCTACACAAAGGATTGGTTATTTCCTCCATCTTTTCTCTCAATCCATTCATTATATGTTTGTCAATCCCATATGCAATATTACAGCTTTGAATCACAACCTTTTGAGTTTTGAACATGCTTGTGATCATTAATTGCTATTATGGTGCATAGCCTGGAGTGAGCAGCAGAGAGCTGTTATCCTTGTTGCTGCAGGATTGTAATTTGAAACCTGGAATTCATTCAGAATAGAATGCCTTCAGTTTCTATCTCACCTTCTGTAGTCCTGCAAAGACACAGTAAGTAGATAAATTCCATGTATCCAGAATTTGATTCCAGTTCTGAGCTGAGACAGATACCTTTAACTGGGACCACAGACCTGCAGTTAGCATTAGTGATCCAAATGATTGGTCAAGGCATAGAGGGAGTGATAAACAGTTACATCAAGGTATGCCTACAAATAACGGGCATTTATTTGAGAAAGCAGAAAGTGACTGACCCCATGAAGCTGTAAGTCTCTACTTTGTTCTCACCTCCAACAGTAAGTAGACAGAGACCATAGATCCCATTTACTAAGGTTGAAACCATTTGTTTAGCTACTTCTGACATTACCTTCCCTTTCCTACTGGCCAAGCCTCATCTAATTTTTTTCCCTGCCTTAGCCCTAAACTTACATAGAGTCTTAGAGAAGTACAGCATGGAAACAGACCCTTCAGTCCAACTCGTCCATGCCAACCAGATATCCTAACCTAATCTTGTCCTACTTGCCAGCATTGTGCCCATATCCCTCTAAACCCTTCCTATTAATTTATCCATGCAGATGCCTTTTAAATGTTGCAATTGTATCAGCCTCCACCACTTCCTCTGGCAGCTCATTCCATACACGCACCACCTTCTGTATAAAAATGTTGATTCTTAGGTCTTTTTTAAAATTTCCCCTAGTTTTTCTTTCATCTCCCTTCATGGTGTCTAACTTCATCTAGTTCATAGACCCATCTCCAGCTCTCTCTCTCGGTCCTATTCCCACTAAACTGTTGGCCACCGTTCTTCTCTATCTGGCTGTCTCTTCAGGTGCTGTCCCTATCTCCTTAAAATATGCCTCTTCACAAAAAGTTAACTCTTGATTTTTTCCTCCTTGCAAACTACTGTCACACCTGTACCTTCCCTTTCATTTTTATCATTCTTGAAATGTGCTGTTGCCTCCTGAATATGATTGATTATTCCCAGAACTCCATATTTGAATGCCCATACACAATACCCCCCAACCCTCATCCCCACTCTCCATCAACCCCCACCCCGCACACACACACACACACCTATCTATTTCTTCAATGTCCCTAAATTGTCAGATGATCTGTCTGACATTCATCAGTAGATATTTTCCCTGTCTCTGCCACAAACTCTGTTCCCTAGCCCTAATTGTATCATTCACCCTGACAATACAAATGAGGCTGAATCAAGCTATTCATGGTCACCCCGAGATGGCCATCTGACCTCTGTCATTTATCTCTGTTTACATAACAATGGCCAACTACTACCTCAGCTCATTTCCTGATGAAAACCTCATCTGTATCTTTGCTACCTCTCAATTTAATTATCCCAATGCATACTCGCCTGCAGCACCTCCAGTCCCCACTTTCCATCTTCCATAGCATTGAGGCCAACCAAATCCCTGTTGCTAATATCTTTATTTGCAATAAATTCCATTCACCCATCATTCCTGTGCTTCTTGGCTCCCAGTTAACAAAGGTTTCAATTCTAAAATCATGTCATGTCACTGAGTGGGCTGATGGAACCTAAAGTAAGCTTCAGTGAGCAGGTTAATGCTAATAAATATGACATGATAGTACTATCATCTACCATCGTATTGCTGATGTTGAGAGTATACAGATGCGTCATCAATTAGATGAATTAGATTTGTCTTGCATTTGTGAAAGGGACCTTCTAGGCAACTTTCCACTGTTATTTGGAGCTATACTGGCACAAATTTGCTAGGAGTGCTGTTATTTCTGGCGTACAAATGTTTGTAACATTACTGGAATAGTGTGAGGACCATTAGCAGCTGCTCTCTCTTCCCAAGGTCTAAGCTGTGGAAACTATGAATTCCTTTCCTAAATCTCACCATTTCTCTAGATCAATTTCCATCTTTAGCACATTGCTTACAGAGTCATAGAGTGGTACAACATGGAAACAGGCCTTTCAGTCCAACTCGTTCATGCCAACCAAATATACTAAATTAATCTAGTCACATTTGGCCCTTATCTCTCTAAACTCTTCCTATTCATTTACCCATTCAGATGTCTTTTAAATGTTGTAATTATACCAACCTCCACCATTTCCTCTGGTAGCTCATTCCATACATGCACCACCCTCTGCATGAAAACGTTGCCCTTAGGTCCGTTTTAAATCTTTCCCCTCTCACATTAAACCTATGCCTTGTAGTTTTGGACTCCCCCACCCCAGGGAAAAGACCTTGGCTATTCACCCTATCCATGTCCCTCATGATTTTATAAACCTCTATAAGGTCACATCTCAGCCTCCGACGCTCCAGAGAAAACAGCCCCAGCCTTTGCAGCATCTCCCTATATCTCAAACCCTTGAACTCTGGAAACATCCTTGTAAATCTTTTTTGAACCCTTCACAGCATCCTTACATTAGCAGTGAGACCAGAACTCTTTGACCCAACTTCCAGTCATCTGCCCCAAACTCACCTTTGAGATTCAATGTCAAATTTTGTTGGATATTGCACCTATAAAGCATCTTGAAACATTTTTCTACATTAAAGGCACGAGGCAAATCCAGGCTATTGTTGTTGAGGCAATCTCTGCAGTAGAAGAGAGCAGAGGACAAAAACCACAAAGAAAGAAGTATGTAGAAAAACATAACATAAAGTTTTTCAAGTCTAATACAAAGAAGAAATTTGTTGGCTACTTAGACAATGTCAATAGCAAGGACTAAGGGATCTAGGTGGCTGCATCATTGCCCCTGTCCACATACATTGGAAAACCTATAGCCTTTATAGTGACTTTAGGTAACCATGTTATGCTCCTTTTGCTGCTCAATAGAATGAAAATTAAAATGCCAGCCATGCTAACTGAGGTATCAACTCCATTTTCAATAACTAAGTGGGCAGAATATTGGCTGACAACTGCAGGAAATCCCTATTGTGTACTATAGAAACCCTGAGTGTCACCAGAAGGTCCTGCGGTGGATGTTTGCCACAGGTATCCTTACAGCAGATGGTCTGACTTGGCAACTTGGCATTTGCTCCCAAGTATCAGTTGGTATATGCATAAGGAGCGTGGGTGCTGGTTCAACTGGTTACAGATTTCCAACTTCAATGAAATATTTACATTGATATTGCATCTTTTTTAATAATCCATGATGTTTTTATCAATAATTAATGCTTTTTAACCATTTTATAATGTCGGTAACATGGCAGCAAAAATGCTTGCAGCAGGGTCTCACAAACAGAAATGCGATATTGGCTATATAATTAGTTCTTGTGAGGTTGATTAATTAATTATAGGTCGGGTTAACTCCACTAATTTTTGAAATAGTGCCTTAGGAAATTTTGCAATGACTTGAGAAAACAGCTAAGCACTCTGTTTAATGCCTCATGTGAAAGATGGCATTCTAACTGGGCAGCACTGCTCCAATGTTGCACAGCCTAAACTGTGGTATAATAAGATTCATAAACTCACCGTCATGCAACTGGCCCCATAACTATAGCATTTGTAACAGAGAAGACACCAGTCTTGAATGAGCATGTGAAGAGAGAGGTCTTAGGCATTACACCAGAGAACTGTACTTGAGAACCTACAATGTACAGATGTAAACAAAGGAGTGTTATGGGACATGGAGAGTTGAAGAGCTTTATTTAAAGATAAGAAGCAAGCAGCCTCAAGGACAAAATACATGCAGGCATCCACAGACGATTGATATCTCAAAGTGTGTAGCAGAGCATAAGATAAAACATAACCTTCATGTTTAAGACTCTGGATTGAAACCTAAATCCACAATCTTCTGACTCAAAGTCAAGTACATTACCATCTAAATTGCAGTCAACTACAGCTCATTTGGTAGTACTCCATTTCTGAATCAGATGATTATGATATAATGATCCACTTCAGGACTTGAGCACAAAAGCTTTTGGATTGCATTTGAGTGTAGTACAGAGGAAGTTCTGCACTTTTGGATCTTAAGTAGAGGAAGCATTTACCCTCTTCGATGTACTTTGCATCAATCATTGCAGAATCGAAGACGCTAATAACATTCCATAAATACTAAATAGCACATGGGCAAGAAAGAGAGAAAATAAATACAGTAAGTATCACAAAATACTAGGGAAACTAACAGTGCTAAATGGTAATAAGTCCCAAAATGGTTTGTAAGCTAGGATATTAAAAGAAGAAACGACAGAGATAGATCATGCATAAATTGTAATCTTCTAAGAATCCTTAGATTCCAGAAAGATACTGGAGGATTGGAAAATTGTCAAGGAAATTTATTCAAAATTCAGAAAGGGAAGGAGAGACAAAATAACAAGATAACTATATACCAATTTGCTTGACATCTGTCACCAGGAAACTGTTAGAGTATATTACATAGCATATACCAGCAGAGTATTTGGAAATACATAAAATAATCAAGCAGAGTCAATTGGCTTCATGATGGGAAAATCATGCCTGACAAATTTATTAGAATTCTCTGGGGCAGTAATAAGTATGATATATTGAGGGAATCGGTAAATGTAAAAATTTGGATTTCCAAAAGGTATTTGATAAGTTAACACACATTGGTTAATAAGGCATGAGTCATGGTGCTGGAGGTTGAATATAGGATTGTCTAAATAATTGGAGACAGAGTTGGGATATGGGTGGTGTTTTCGGGATAGCAGCCTGCAACTAGAGTGCTGGAGGGATATTTGTCAGATTCACAATATTTACAATGAATATTAATTACTCAGATGGTGGAAGTGAATGCACTATAGTTAAGTTCGCAGATGACACAGAAGTAGGTGAGCAGACAACAGAATGACACAGAGAGTTCTACAGAGGGATAGACATAGGTTAAGTGAATGGATTAAAACTTGGCAGCTGGAATGTAATGTAAAATGTGAGATTATGCACTTTGGCAGGAAGAATAGAGGAGTTGAATACTATTTAAATGGAGAAAGATGCAGAAGGGCGAGATTTGGGGATCTTTGTGCATATATTATGGAAAACAAGCAAGTTCAGTGGGGAATATGGAAGGCAAATGGAATTTTGGCCTTTATTTCAAAGGGAATATCATATACAAATAGAGTGGTCTTGCTAAAACTATATAATCACTAGTTAGAGATCACAGCTGAGAATACTGAGAACAGTTTAGGTCCCCTGATCTAAAAAAGGATACATTGGCATTATAGGCAGTCCAGAGAAGGGACAGTAGATTGATCCTTGGGGTGGATGGATTCTCTTATGTGGAGAGGTTGAATAGGTTAGGCCTTTACTCATTCAGGTTTAGGAAAATGAGAGGAAATCTCATTGAAAGATTCAAGATTCTTCACACCTTGACATGTCACATCCTGAGAGATTGTTTCCTCGTGTGGGAAAGTCTTGGACGAGAGGTCATAATCTCAGAGTAAGGGACTATCTCAGAGATGAAGAATAACCTCATTTCTCAGAGGGAGTGAATCCATGAACTACTTAATGCAGATGCTAGAGTGCATTTGTGGCTGAGTTAGGCAGATTTTAATCAAAAAGTAATTTAAGGGTTATGGGAAAAAGACAGGAAAATAGAGTTGTTAGTTTTCAGATCGGTCATGATCTCATTGAATAAAAGAGCAGACCCAATGGGCCAAATGCCCTACTTCTGCTCCTATGCCTTATCATCTTATATTATCTGGACACTAACACTTCATTGTATCTGAGTTTTTGCTGTGTGCAAATTGGCTCCTTGTCTCCTATGTGATGATCATGATTATATTTCAAAGTTACATAATTTGTTGTAAAGCACATAGGGATGACCTGATGTGAAAAAAATTATTAAAAATGGAAGCCTTTCTTTCATTATGACTGTCAATATTACCCAGGCATTTCCCATTTCATTTTGTATAATTTTAATCAGTAAAGGAACTGTTTTCTGGCACTTCAAAATCAAAACCCATCAAAATTCTAAATTTCCTCTAGTCACTATGCACTTTGTATCGAGATATCTTGTCTCCGTGTTTCTGGAGTTCCGTTCTGTGAAAGCTTTGCACAGTGAGTCTATTATAACTAAATAGTTCTCCTTTTCTTTGCACAGTTCTTATCCTGCTTGCAATCTCATAAATGCCTGAATTTCAGTCAGCTTTTCATAAATAAGCAATGACTTTTGTCTTAACATAAACATTCCTCACGCATTCTTAAAAAAAACCCAAAAGCATCTTTTTAAAGAAGACTGGAAATATTTTAACAATTTATTCAAGCCTTGAGATTACTCAATCTCCTGTTCATCGTTCACATCTGTCGATCAGTTTATCCTAATTTACACTTCACAACAGCTGGTCATGGCTTTTGATCACCACTGTGGTAAAAACAATGACTGCAGATGCTGGAAACCAGATTCTGGATCAATGGTGCTGGAAGAGCACAGCAATTCAGGCAGCATCGAGGAGCTTCAGCAAAATCGACGTTTTGGGCAAAGGCCCTTCAGATGAAGGGCTTTTGCCCAAAACGTCGATTTTGCTGAAGCTCCTCGATACTGCCTGAATTGCTGTGCTCTTCCAGCACCATTGATCCAGAATTTTGATCACCACTGTCAAATCTTTTCAGCTCTCAGGTTAACAATGCCAGCTCTTCCACCCACTGTGTATTTAAAATTCCTCATCCTTGGAATCATTTTTATAACCTCTTTTGCACTATCACAAGGATGTTGAAATCCTTCCTAAAGTATGGTGGTCAGAACAAAATTCTTCATCTGGAACCGAGATAGTGTTCTATAAAGATTGAGCATAATTTCTTTGCACTTTTTTCTATTAATAAGATGGAAACATGTTTTTTAAGCAGCCTACGCACCTTGTCCTCCTACATTCAAAGATTTATTACACATACCCCCAGGACTTTCTGTTCTTGCGTCCTCATGTGAATGCATGAAATGTTGCAGTTGAATTGTCTCCCAACATATACTGCTGATAAAGCAAAATTAACTTCAAAAATAATTTGTTGTATTTTGAGAGTTATGCACTTCTTCTTGCAAATTGAAATCTCCAAAGGAATCTCTGTCTGCACTGCTGGTTCAAATTAAGTAGCTATAAACAACCGGCTGGCAGGAAATAGAATTTGAACTAAATCTGGTGCAATTTAAAAAGTCAAACCTCAACCATAACATTAATACAGGAATAAAAGTAGAGATTAATGAAAACTGAAAAGAAAAAAATCTAAAATGCTGGCAAATGGGACTAGGTCAGATTGGGATATCTGGTCGATGTGGACAAGTTGGACTGAAGTCTGTTTCTGTGCCTCATGACTCTATAATTAAAACTCTAAAAAATTAGATTTTATAATTTTGTTTTTCCACAGTGTCTCTATAGCATTTCTGATGAATAAATGAATGGAAGCAGTAACTGGAAGATGAAAAAAGTGATAAGGAGAAAACAGATCGACAGGCAGAAAGACTAAGAAAATTCTGATGAGAAGAAAAAATCACTTTCAGCAAGAGGTCAGTATTTTTGTAATTGCTAATAAAGAAGCCAGCAGCACTTCAAGGTACTTTGTGAGCTGGCTTACAAGGTCTAAAACCTGGAAAGCTGTGCAAATGGCTTGAAAAACCTAAGAACTATGTGTTTCCCAGAAGTGGACAAACTGTGTGTGGTGATGTTATTGGTTCGTTGGTTGAATAGGAACTCTGGAAAGTTACATCTTTTGGACTGTCACAACGCAAAAGAGAAGTGTGCCTTGCTGATAAAACTCATACCTGTGAACTCACAGATGAAAACTGTTGTCAGATAAGACTCATCAACTCCATCGAATGAATAATGAACTATGGATGATGTAGGTAAGTAGTGTAACTTTGTCGGGGGGTTATGGTGGTACAAACGTTTGTGATTATGTAAGACTTAGACTTGTTGAGTCAACTAATTAAAGTGAAATTTACTTTTTGTTTTCAAGTATCAGTTGCTTAATCCATAATCCATATGTAACTTGTATTATCATTGAATTGTGTGAAAGCAGAAACTGTAAACAAAAGTGGAATCTTATTGGTAATTTCTGCATTTGGGCGTGCCATTCAGTATGTTTAGTTTGGCTTATGAATTGGAAGAATAGAATAAAATGAGTGGCTGACCTCCACGACATTGGAATTCTTCAGAAAGAATGCAAATTCATAGAAAACAACTCAAAAAAATACTTACCGGCATGTTTTTCCAGAGCATTTGTATTTTTAGGCTGAAAGTGCCAAATGGGTTCTTTAAGCTCTGATCAAAATGAATAGAAGAAAACTTGTGCTAATTGATATAAACCAAATCCAACAGCTTACACTAATTTAGATATATGTCATCTAATCAAGTCATAGAGTCATAGAGGTGTACAGCACGGAAACAGACCCTTCAGTCCAACTCGTCCAAGCTGACCAGATATCCTAACCCAATTTAGTCCCATCTGCCAGCACCTGGCCCATATCACTCCAAACCCTTCTTTTTTTTGTAAATATATTTATTAGCAAATTTTTTAAACTTTACAAACATATAAAATTATTGAAAAATACAATCAATAACAAATATCAATATAATAAAAAGAAAACAAACACAGAAACAATACAACTACTGTCTCCTAGCTATTAACCTACCCTCTAATACAAAACAAATCCTAACACTGTACAAAGCAACACCAAAAAAAGAAAGAAAAGCAAAAAAAAACACAGAATGCAGAACAGCTATGCTCGGCTCAAAGCTCCCAAACAGAGGAACGGGAGCATTGCATATATAGCCGTATTAACTCAGGAGACCCCCTCCAGGGCCCAGAGCTTGACAAATCTAACCATCCTAGTTAAACAAATGCCCTAGTTAAGACAACTGACAAATCTGTTTCCAACTAACTCGAGAAGGGCTACCATGTCTTATAAAAATGGTCTGTTGTGTGGTGCACCATGTTTGTAAAAAACGTCCAAGGAAATGTGCTCCATAATTAATTGCTGCCATCCCAGCAAGCCCGTGGGTTCTCAGACACCCAATTCATCAGAATATTCTTCCATGCACAGTATGCAAAAATATTAAATAGTTTCTACCCATGCCCGTCTAAAGATGGTAAATTCGGTAGACCTAAGAGGAGAGATATCAGGTCTACTTTGACTTCAGTCCTCAATACCCTCCCTATCTCTCCTGCCACAGTGCTCCAATAAACACGGAGCATGTGGCATGTCCAGAAGCAACGGGTAAGAGTACCTTATTTTACATTTGGGCACACTGAAGATGCCCCTTTTTTAAACTTCGCCAGACAGTCTGTGCAGAACTTTTAACTGCATAGAGCATGTCCTATTACAGATTGAGCTCTTTTGGGTATTCTCCCATATGTTCTCCCATGTTTCAGAAGAGATCTCCACTCCTAGCTCTTGCTCCCAGACCTCACATAACCGGTTAATATCCTGTCAGGCCCTGCCACCAGCAGGCGATAGAGGGCACCAACTGAAAGGGTGTATGTGGAACGTAGCAACAACCTCTCTGTATCGGGCTTATAGGGCTCAGTGAGGAGTGTAGTCTTCTTCTGGATGAAATCCCTAACCTGAAAAAAACAGAAAAGGTCTCTGCTGGGTAACCCGTATTTGCAGCTCAGTTGCTCAAAAGACATCATAACCTCCCTCTCAAAAAAGTCTACCAAACTAGAAACTCCTCTCACTGCCCATAGTTTGAACCCTGAGTCCATCATCCCTGGTCGGAACCCTGGCATGCCAACTATAGATGTAAGTGGCGAAGTCTTGGATAAACAACCCTCACTCTGACGCATTGCCCTCCATGCCTTGACTGTACTAATGACAATGGTGTTCCGGCAGTGGTCCATAACTGTCCTCATCTTATCCATGAATAACAGGTTAATAAGAAGGCACTTTGCTTGGGAGGCCTCAATATCCAGCCATATTGAGTGTGGATCGTTACCTTCCCAATTGCAGACAAAGGACAGCAGGGAACTCAATTGATACCTTCTGATGTCTGGGAAATCAACTCCTCCCCCTCCTTGAGACAACTGCAATTTGGTAAATTTGATGAGGGGCCGCCCACATTGCCAGACAAAGGAACCAAACCACCCCATAAGCTTCCGCAGGGTTGACCTGGAAACATTATCGGAAGCATACGCATGGGATAAAGCAAACGAGGAAGAACATTCATCTTAATGAGAGATATTTGGTCCAGCCATGAAATTGGAAGAGCCTCCCATCTCTGGAGATCTCGCCTAATATTGTCAAGCAAGTGAGCAAAGTTAATCTGAAATAACAGATCAAACTTGGGGGTAATAAAAATGCCTAGGTACCTGAACCCTCCCCGTGACCTAACCCTCCCTAAGTTAAAAGGGAACTTAGAGCCACCTTCAACTTCTGGCACATCCTTAAGGTTCCCCAAAGGCATAGCCTCCGATTTCGCAAAGTTAATCTTATACCCTGAAATAGCCTCAAATGAATTGATACATTGTAACAAATGGGGTACAGAGGTCGTCGGGTTCGATAAAAACAGACGGACATCATCCCCATACAATGTAATTTTGTGTGCCCTCGATCCCACTTCCGGAGCAGTTATGTGGATGTTCTGACGAATGCCTCTGCCAGCGGATCTATCACCAATGTAAACAACAACGGTGAGATGGGGCAGCCTTGCCAACTACCCCTACCAATCCTAAAATTCCCAGACTTCACCCCGTTGGTGATGACCGTGGCCAGAGGGTGGCGATATAAAACCTCCACCTACCTAGCAAAGACTCCACCCAACCCAAACTATTCTAAGACATAAAAAAGATACAGCCATTCCACCCCGTCAAATGCTTTCTCTGCATCTAAGGAAATCACCAACCCCTGAATCGATCGTTGCTGACAAACTTGGACCACATTCAGCAACCTTCTATTATTATTAGAGGACCTACGATAGACAATAGACAATAGGTGCAGGAGTAGGCCATTCTGCCCTTCGAGCCTGCATCACAATTCAATATGATCATGGCTGATCATCCTTAATCAGTATCCTGTTCCTGCCTTATCTCCATAACCCTTGATTCCACTATCCATGAGAGCTCTATCCAACTCCTTCTTAAATTAATCCAGAGACTGGGCCTCCACTGCCCTCTGGGGCAGAGCATTCCACACAGCCACCACTCTCTGGGTGAAGA
>NC_057723.1:14980297-14994629 GCF_004010195.1 Chiloscyllium plagiosum | reverse complement strand
TAAAAAGTGGTACAACATTAGCTACCCTCCAATCTGCAGGAACTGATCCCGAATCTATCGAACTCTGGAAAACAATTACCAACGCATTCACGATTTCTCGAGCCAACTCCTTCAGTGCCCTGGGATGTAGACCATCAGGCCCTGGGGACTTATCAACCTTCAGACCTAACAGTCTCTCCAACACCAATTCCTGGCAAATATAAATTCCCTTCAGTTCAGGTCCTTCAGCCACTGTTACCTCAGGGAGATTGCTTGTGTCTTCCCCAGTGAACACAGCTCTGAAGTATCAATTCAATTCTTCTGCCATTTCTTTGTTCCCCGTAATATATTCCCCTGTTTCTGTCTTCAAGGGCCCAATTTTAGTCTTAACCATTTTTTTGCCTTTCACATACCTAAAAAAGCTTTTACTATCCTCCTTTATATTTTTGGCAAGGTTACCTTCGTACTTCATTTTTTCTCTGCGTATTTCCTTCTTCGTAATCCACTGTTGTTCTTTCAAAGCTTCCCAGTCCTCCGTTTTCCCACTTATCTTTGCTATGTTATACTTTTTCTCTTTTAACTTTATATGTTTCTTAACTTCCCTTGTCAGCCACGACCACCCATGCCTCCTCCTAGGCTCTTTCTTCCTTATTGGAATGAACTGATCCTGCATCTTCTGCATTATACACAGAAATATCTGCCATTGTTCCTCCAGTGTCATCCCTGCTAAGGTATTGCACCATTGAACTTTGGCCAGCTCCTCCCTCATAGCTCCATATTTCCTTTTATTCAATTGAAATATTGTCACTTCCGATTGTACCCTCTCCCTCTCAAATTGCAGATTGAAGCTTATTGTATTATGGTCACTACTTCCCAATGGCTCCTTCACTTCGAGGTCCCTGATCAATTCTGGTTCATTGCACAATACCAGATCCAGAATTGCCTTCTCCCTGGTAGGCTCCAGCACCAGCTGTTCTACGAATCCATCTCGGAGGCACTCCACAAAGTCTCTTTTTTGAGGTCCAATATCATCCTGAATCTCCCAGTCTATCTGCATGTTGAAATCCCCCATAACAACTGTGGTAACATCTTTGCGACAGGCCAATTTCAGCTCCTGATTCAACTTATATCCGACATCCAGACTACTGTTTGGGGGCCTGTAGATAACTCCCAAGAGGGTCTTTTTACCCTTAGAATTTCTCAGCTCTATCCGTACTGACTCTACATCCCCTGATTCTAGGTCCCCCCGCGCAAGGGACTGAATACCATCCCTTATCAACATGGCCACCCCACCTCCTCTGCCCGTCAGTCTGTCCTTATGGTAGCACGTGTAGCCTTGAATAGTCATTTCTCAGGCCCTGTCCACTTGAAACCACGTCTCAGTTATCCCCACAATATCGTATCTACCAATTTCCAAAAGAGCCTCAAGCTCATCCATCTTATTTCTAATGCTTCGTGCATTCATATATAGTATTTTTAATTTGTTACTGCCCTCACCCTTCTCATCAACTCCTATTTCACTCAACCTTACAGCATGATCCCTTTTTGAGTTTTACCGTCTCTCTTGTATAATTTATGCTTACCACAAAACATACCCCAGTGATCCAAGAATTTAAATCCTTGCTTCCTGCACCAGTTCCTCAGCCACATTATCTCCCTGTCCATTATCTCTCTGTTTCTGGCCTCACCAGCCCGAGGAACTGGAAGCAAACCGGAGATAACCACCCTGGGCGTCCTGTTTTTCAGCCTTCTTCCTAGTTCTCCGAAGTCCCGCTGAAGTATGTTCCTCCTTTTCTTCCCGACGTAATTTGTGCCGACATTTACCACCACCTCTGGTTCTTCACCTTCGTCCTTGAGGATTTCCTGCACTCTGTCTGTGATGTCTTTAACCCTGGCACCAGGAAGGCAACACGCCATCCTTAAGTCCCGCCTGCTGCCACAAAAACCCCGGTCAGTTCCTCTCACTATGGAGTCCCCTATTACCACGGCTCTGTGTGATGCCCGACTCTTCCGCTCTCCCTCCATACCAACTTTTGACTGACAGACCTGGCCACCTTGTGGACTCACAGTGTCATCTGTCTCTACTGTTTCCTAAAGACTCAACTTGTTCCTGACAGGTACTACGGCCCCTTATAAAGCCTGTCTGGTCCTCTTTAATAATATGGGGCAACAACCTTTCCAATCTCAGCGCCAGGATCTTGGACAGAATCTTGAAATCTGAATTTAATAGAGAGATGGGTCTGTAAGAGGCACAATCCTCAGGAACCTTCCCCTTCTTAAGAATTAAGGAAATATTAGCTTCTCTCAAAGATGGTGGTAGGCATTCATGCATATAGGAGTGATTGTACATCTCCAACATCGGCCCTGACAGAATCCCTATAAACTCCTTATAAAACTCACCCGGATGACCATCAGGGCCAGGCGCTTTCCCACTCTGAAGTTGCCTAGCTGCCTCATATATCTCCTGAACTGTCAAGGGAGCATTAAGGAGAGAGGCCTGTTCTAAGGTTACCCCTGGGAGGTCCAGGTTCTTAAAAAAGGTCTCCATTTTAGCCCGCCTGTCTTCGCAACCTTTTGACCGATACAATTCAGAGTAAAAGCTCCGAAAAGCCTCATTAATCTTTTTAGCATCTTATGTAAGGAGCCCGGCGCTGACTCTGATTGCAGTAATGGATTGGGGAGCATGCTTTTTCCTAGTCAGGTATGCTAAATACTTCCCTGGCCTACCCCATATTCGAACAGCCTCTGTCTAGCAAAAGCAAGTTCTTTCTTTGCGTTTTGTGTCAGTATTGAATTCAAGGCAGCCCGGAGGGCTATGATCCGCTGTAGCTTAGTCACCGAAGGCCGCGCAAAATGTGCTGCCTCCGCAGCTTTCAACCGCAACTCAAGTAGATGCTGTTGTTCCTCCTGCTGTCATTTCCGGCGAGTCGAATAGGAAATAGCTAATCCCCTAGCAAAGGCCTTAGCGGTCTCCCATAGCATGGACAGACTACTAGCCGTGCCTGAGTTGATTGTCAAGAATTCCTGAAATTCCTTCAAAAAGTATTCCACAAATTTGGAAGCCTTAAGGAGAAAAGGGTCCAAACGCCAGTGTTGCGATCCTAGCCCTTCACCCTTGGCCTTAACCTCCAAATATACTGGCGCGTGATTAGAGATAGCTATATTCCTAATTATATTCCTATATTCCTAATCATAATCGAATCCAGAAGGGCTGAGGGAGCCAGAAATAGGTCAATCCTTGTGTGACATTTATTTGGATTTGAAAAAAATGTGAAGTAGGGTGAAGACATTTCCAAACATCCATCAGCCCCAACTCGTCACATAAGTCAACCACCTGCTTGGCCTGCGAAGAAATAGTTGGGGGCCTAAAAGGCATCGTGTCCACAGTCGGATCCAAAAGACAATTAAAATCCCCCCCATAATAATAAAGCACCCAACTTAAAGAAAGCACTAATCAAAAATTTGAGGGATGCGCCAGAGGACAGTAGACGTTTAAAATGCCATATTCCTCCCCATGTATCAGGATTTTAAGTATCATAAACCGTCCCTGCTCAAATAATGTGAGAGGAAGATTTTTCTGGATAAGTACCACCACTCCCCTACTTTTAGTAGTAAAGGATGAAAAGAATACCCGGTCATAACTCCACTGTTGTAATTTCAGGTGTTCCCCATCATCAAGATGGGTTTCTGCGGCAAAATGATATCAACCCTTTCCCTCTTAAGGCTAGAAAGCAATTTTTTCCTTTTAACAAGCAAATGACTTCCCTTAATGTTCCAGGTGCACCATTTAATAAGACACTTAGCCATATCCCCTTTCAGAGACCCTTGAACCCCTCGGAGGGAGAACCCTGCTTAAAAGGCACCGAGCATAAGTAAATAAAGACTCATAGAATCGAAAAACTATATATACAAAAACTACTCCACCATAACTAAAAACAACTATTACTCCCAAAAAACTACAAAGAAAACCAACTGTAGAACCTTGAATGGAAGACTCTTCCACCTGCCCATAGGGGGCACTCCCTCCTTCACAGCTCCATCAAACCCCAGCCTTAGGCCAGAAAAAAAACAAGGAGATGATCCTTAAATCAACAGAAAAAAAGACAAAGTCAGGATGAGCACTCCACCAATCCTTGGCTTCATGTCACCCCTGTTTGTGACTAAAAGAGAAGCAAAACAAACAAAAAAAAAGGGAGCGAGACAACAAAGAACATTCACAAAATTTCCCATCAGAAAGTCCAGTGATAAAAAAAAAGGAACAACTTATTCCAAGGACTTTTCCTCCCTTTCCAAAAAGGAAATTATTATGGAGAAAGAAAGGAATAAAAAAAAAGAAAAAGAAAAAAAAGGGGAAAGATAGAAAAGAGAACAACATTAAATATATTCTTCAGGCCAATCCGTCTATTTTAAAGTGTTCACAAAGTATTTAGCCTTATCCGCCGAGTCAAATATATAAACTGAGTCCTCGTGACTTAAATGAAGTACTGCGGGGTATCTCATGGAGTACTGGATGCCCAGGTTCCTCAGCCTCTTTTTAACTTAATCGAAGGACTTCCTCTTTCAAATTACAGCTGCTGAAAAATCCTGAAAAAACATGATTTTTGACCCCTTGTACAGCAGTGTCTGCGGATCTTTTCCCAGGGATCTGGAAGCTTCTATGACTTTTTGCTTGTCCTTATATGAATGGAAGTGCTCTAGGACTGAGCGGGGGCGCTGCACTGGGCATGACCTGTGCACTGTAACCCGATATGCCCTTTCAATCTGTAGCCTGCTGGACTCGATGTGAAGGCCCAAAAACTTTGGCAGCCAGCTTTCAAAGAAGCTGACTGGCTGCTCACCTTCCTCACCTTCAGGGAGCCCAACAATCGGAGATTTATCCTCCAAATCGAGGTCGTCGATATGGTTTCGCAAAGCCCGCACCTCTCGCTCCAGCACCTGAATCTGACTGGATGAGGACTCCATCGCAGATTCCGAGGCCTTAGTTTGACCCTCCACCTCCTCGAGCCTCTCTCTGAGGCCCTGGATCTCCTGCTCATGCTTCTGCAGCGTGGATGCGATAGGTTGAACCTGGGCACGAATCTCCCCACGGGTCTCCTCAATCGCAGCTGCAACTTTCAAGGTAAGTCTCTCCATTGCCGCAGCTAATTCCTATGAGTCTGTCAGGTCCCCAGGAGGGTTCAGGAGAGGCTACTGTTGCTGCCGTCTCTGGTATGCCTGGTGCTGCAGGGGAGTGTCCTCCCTGCTGCTGTTTGCTTACTCCTTTTCCCTTTGGCATACTTTCCACTCCCAAATATTAACAAATATGTGTTCTGTAAGGTTTTAAACTAACAATTCCTCCGCATAAGTTGGCCAGGGATGGTAAAAAACACTGGTATGCCTTGGCTGTTAGGCAGAGCTGTCCACAGCAGTTCTACAGAATCGCCGCCTTCTTGCCGAGTCCTCCAAACCTTTCTTATTCATATACCCATCCAGATGCCTTTTAAATGTTGTAATTGTACTGACCTCCACCACTTCCTCACACACGTACCATCCTCTGCTTGAAACAGTTGCCCCTTAGGTCTCTTTTATATCTTTCCCCTCTCACCCTAAACCTATGCCCTCTAATTCTGGACTCCCCGACCCCAGGGAAAAGACTTTGTCTATTTACCCTATCCATGCCCCTCATAATCTTGTAAACCTCTATAAGGTCACCCCTCAGCCTCTGATGCTTCGGGGAAAACTGCCCTAGCCTATTCAACCTCTCCCTGTAGCTCAAATCCTCCAAACCTGGCAACATCCTTGTAAATCTTTTCTGAACCCTTTCAAGCTTCACAACATCTTTCCGATAGGAAGGAGACCAGAATTGCACATAATATTCCAACAGTGGCCTAACCAATGTCCTGTACAGCCGCAACATGACCTCCCAACTCCTGTACTCAATACTCTAACCAGTAAAGGAAAGCATACCAAATGCTTTTTTACTATCCTATCTACCTGTGACTCCACTTTTGAGGAGCTATGAACCTGCACTCCAAGGACCCTTTGTTCAGAAACACTCCCTAGGACCTTACCATGAAGTGTATAAGTCCTGTGCAGACTTGCTTTCCCAAAATGCATCATCTCGCATTTATCTAAATTAAACTCCATGTCCTACTCCTCAGCTCATTGGTCCATCTGATCAAGATCCCGTTGTAATCAAAGGTAACCTTCTTCCCTGTCCATGACACCTCCAATTTTGGTGTCATCTGCAAACTTACTAACTATACCACTTATGCTCACATCCAAATCATTTATATGGATGATGAAAAATGGTGGACCCAGCACCGATCCTTGTGGCACTCCACTGGTCACAGGTCTCCTCTGAAAAGCATCCCCCCTACCACCACCCTCTGTCTTCTACCTTTGAACCAGTTCTGTATTCAAATGGCTAATCCTCCCTGTATTCCATGAGATCTAACCTTGCTAATGAGTCTGCCATGGAGAACCTTGTCGAACACCTTACTGAAGTCCATATAGATCACGTCTACCACTCTGCCCTCATCAATCCTCTTTGTTACTTCTTCAGAAAACTCAATCAAGTTTGTGAGACATGATTTCCCATGCACAAAGCCATGTTGACTATCCCTAATCAGTCTTTGCCTTGGGGATTTATCGACTTTTATGCATTTCAAGACATCCAGTACATCCTCCTTTGTAATATGGAGGATTTTTAAAGATGTCACCATCTATTTCCCGACATTCTATACCTTCCATGTCCTTTTCCACAGTAAACACTGATGCAAAATACTCATTCAGTACCGCCTCTCCTGCAGCTCCGCACAAAGGCCGCCTTGCTGATCTTTGAGGGGCCCTATTCTCTCCCTCGTTACCCTTTTGTCCTTAATGTATTTGTAAAAACCCTTTGGATTCTTCTTAAATCTATTAGCTAAAGCTATCTCATGTTCTCCTTTTGCACTCCTGATTTCCCTCTTAAGTATACTCCGATCTATCCTGTCTATATCTGACATATGCTTTCTTATTTTTCTTTACCAAACCCTCAATTTCTTTAGTCATCCAGCATTCCCTATACCTACCAGCCTTTCCTTTCACCCTGACAGGAATATACTGTCTCTGGATTCTCGTTATCTCATTTCTGAAGGCTTCCCATTTTCCAGATGTCCCTTTACCTGCGAACATCTGTCCCCAATCAGCTTTTGAAAGTTCTTGTCCAATACCATCAAATTAGCCTTCCTCCAATTTAGAACTTCAACTTTTAAATCTGGTCTATCCTTTTCCATCGCTATTTTAAAATTAATAGAATTATGGTCACTGGCCCCAAAGTGCTCCCCACACTGACACCTCAGTCAGCTGCCCTGCCTTATTTCCCAAGAGTAGGTCAAGTTTTGCACCTTCTCTAGTAGGTACACCCGCATACTGAATCAGAAAATCTTCTTGTTCACACTTAATAAATTCTTCTCCATCTAAACCTTAACACTATGGCAGTCCCAGTCTATTGTTTGGAAAGTAAAAATCCCCTATCATAACCACCATTTTATTCTCACGGATAACTGAGATCTCCTTACAAATTTGTTTCTCAATCTCAATAAAGCAATCATCCCTTTATTATTTCTTAGTTCAACCCAAATAACTTCCCTAGATTTATATCCGGAAATATCCTCCCTCAGTATTGCTGTTATGCTATCCCTTATCAAAAACACCACCCTTCCTTCTTTCTTGCCTCCCTTTCTGTCCTTCCTGTAGTATTTGTATCCTGGACCATTAAGCTGCCAGGTCTGTCCATCCCTGAACCACATTTCTGTAATTGCTATGATACCCCAGTTCCATGTTCCTAACCATGCCCTGAGTTCATCTGCCTTCCCTGTTAGGCTTCTTGCATTGAAATAAATGCAGTTTAATTTATCCGTCCTAACTTGTTCTCTGCTTTGTCCCTGCCTGCCCTGACTGTTTGACTCGCTTCTTTTCTCAATCGTACCAGTCTCAGATTGATCTCTTTCCTCACTATCTCCCCAGTCCCACCACCCCCACCGCCCACCTTACACACACCCTCTCCAAACCTTTACTGTTTTAAATCGTCCCGAGCAGCTCTTGCAAATCTCCCTGCCCGTATATTAATCCCCTTCCAATTAAGGTGCAATCTGTCCTTCTTGTACAGATCACTTCTATCCCAAAAGAGATTCCATTGATCC
This sequence comes from Chiloscyllium plagiosum, assembly GCF_004010195.1. Classification (NCBI taxonomy): domain Eukaryota; kingdom Metazoa; phylum Chordata; class Chondrichthyes; order Orectolobiformes; family Hemiscylliidae; genus Chiloscyllium; species Chiloscyllium plagiosum. Next base: position 14,986,485 of record NC_057723.1, on the reverse strand, counting down.
AAAAATGTGAATCCTTCTCCCATACATCAGCTCCTCAACCATGCACCCATCTGCTCTATCAACCCATTCCGATCCTCACTAGATCGTAACACCGGGAGTAATCCAGATATTACTACTCTCGATGACCTCCTTTTTAAATTCCTGCCAAACTCTCTATATTCCCCCTTCAGAATCTCATCCTTTTCCCTTCCTATGTCGTTGGTTCCAATGTGTACAATGACCTGCTGGGCCCTCTCCATCTTGAGAACATTCTGCACCCTCTGTGAGATATCTTTGATCCTGGCACCAGGGAGGCAACACATCATTCTGATTTTTCACTGCTGGCCACAGAAACGTCTGTCTGTGCCTCAGACTAGAGAGTCCCTTAACACAATTGATCTCTTAGAACCCGACCTACCCCTCATTGCATTAAAGCCAGTCTCAATACCAGAAACTTGGCTGTTCATGCTACATTCCCCTGAGAATCCATCACCTCCTACATTTTCCAAAACAGCATCCTTGTTTGAAATGGGGATAGCCACTGAAGACTCTTGCACTACCTACCTACTCTCTTACTTTCCCTGGTGTTAACCCACCTATGTGACTGTATCTGCGGCTTTTCTCCCTGCTTATAACTGCCATCCATCACACCCCCTTGCTCTTGTAAAATCCTCATTGCCTCTAACTATCTCTCCAACTATTCCATTTGATCTGATAGGATTCACAACCAACAGCATTTATTGCAGATATAATCCTCAGTAACATGTAAACTCTCCCTAAACTCCTATATCTGACAATAAGAGCATATCACTCTACTAAAGGCCATTTTTGCTTCTTTCAATCTTGGGCCAAGAAAATAACACTGTCTTACTCCTCTACAAAACACTACTCCAGGCTAACTTAATACTTATGGCTTATGTTTTTAAGTTTAATCAAGAACCATACCTCAATCAAACATATAATCAAGAAGAATCCACTCTACTCACTGTTGCAGACTTACAGTAAGGCCACACTTAAAACTATTTACTTATCAGTTTCTGTGCTGTGACTACTCCCAAACAGGTTCCTCAAGATCAGTTGTGAATTTCATTGTTTATTAATTTTCCCAGATGCATTCCGATGGCCAGCGATACATGAATTCAAATAGCAACGCCAGTAATTGCGCAGGTTCACTGCTTTGTCAGGGAGCAGTGTGGGTTTCTTTTTTTCGCTCTCCTGCACTGACTTCACCATGTGCTGCCTTTGTCTGTTCCTCTCCCTTTTAAAAGTGCTGTTGTTTTGACTTTTTCTCCAAAACAATTGCAACAGCATATAAAATGGTAATTGTTGCTCCTGGAATTCGAGGAACTCACCTCCAACACCTCAAAAAAGGAACTGCCTGTTGCAGCCAGAAACTTTTCCCCTCCTCCATCTTGGATTACCTAATGAATCAATCTATTAGCTTAAACTACTTTAGACATATTCAACTAGTAAGCCTCACTGCCTTCTGACCATTGGGGACTCCTGGGTGATGCTGGCACTTGAAGTTTTACCTCAGTTTCCATGGCAATTATCTGTGAGCCCCAGTCTTATGGTGAATGTCCATAGTGCCAGTCTTGCAAACCCCAGTCTAATGGTGAAAGTATATCGTGCTAGTCTTGCAAACCCCAGTCTGATGGTAAAAGATCCTCCTCAGCTGGGAAAAATCCCCCAGTATCAATATTATTCTGAATCTGATATTATGCATCTCTGAGTACTCTTCCAAAGCATCCCTTTGTGAAATAAAATCAGGTCCAGGTGCCTCTATGTCTTTGCACAACAGTTTGTTCCCAACTTCAGCAAAGCTCATTATGGTTACCTTCCAACCAAAATATTTTGTTTTATATTTTCATCCAATTGCTTTTTGCCATGTCCAATCAACCCTTAATGATTAACTCTTAACAAGCTGGTTTGTAACTATCATTTTTAAGCTTAACACTATGACATATCTGAGGACGTTTTGCTTCACAGAGGCCAGGCCTATATCTATGTTATGTCTTGCCAAAAATCCTGCAAACACCTTGTGCTATCCATTGGCATGCACAGGACCTTTATTACTTATAAACCTTGTTTATAACTGCAACATATTCGCAATTTTCAACTTGGAGAAAAAAAAATCAGCTTGGTAGGGCACAAAGTACTTTTTCAATGCTTGATTCCCAAGAATACAAGGTGCGGCATAAAGAGATAATGATGCAAAAGTGACATCAACAGTCATTTTGCTGGACTTTGTAGAAGTGAACAGCAACAATCTGAACCACAGACAACTATGCTACTTCAAAAATGTATGTGTAATCGTGTCAATAAAATCAGCTTTGCAGAAACTTACCAGAATGACTACAGTCACTTTTAGAAAGATGAAACCTTATTAATTTTTACCACGTTTCCTGATACCCTCCAAAAAAATCCAAATGAGATCCAGAAGTAGAACCCTGACCCCCACAAACCACAATGTGTGATTGAGGAAGCCATGTATTGTATAGGAAATGGCATGAACCACAATTTAACTAATAGATGAAGTGCACTGTTGTCCACTGGGCAGGATGTCCTGAAATATCAAACTGGAAAACTACATACACAGCATTTAAACAAAAGATCAGGCACTTCCCTGCTGATATACAGTCATAGAGTCATAGAGATGTACAGCATAGAAAACAGACCCTTCGGTCTAGCTCATCCACGCCAACCAGACATCCCAACCTAAACTAATCCCATTTGCCAGCACTTGGCCCATATCCCTCTAAACCCCTCCTTTCAAATGCTGTAATTTTACCTGCCTCCACCACTTCCTCTGGCTGCTCATGACACAAACGTACCACCCTCTGCGTGAAAAAGTTGCCCCTTATGTTCTTTTATATCTTTCCCCTCTCACCCTAAACCTATGCCCTCTAGTTCTGAACTCCTCCACCCCAGAGAAAAAATCTTGTCTGTTTATCCTATCCATGCCCTCATGATTTTATAAACTTCTATAAGGTCACCCCTCAGCCTCTGATGGTCCAGGGAAAACAGTCTCAGCCTGTTCAGCCTCTCCCCATAGCTCAAATCCTCCAACCCTGGCAACATCTTTGTAAATCTTTTCTGAACCCTTTCAAGTTTCACACATCCTTCTGATAGGAAAGAGACCAGAATTGCACGCAATATTCTAAAAGCAGCCTAACCAATGTCCTGTGCAGCTGCAACATGACCTTCCAAGTCCTGTACTCAATACTTTGAAAAATAAAGGAAAGCATATCAAATGCCTTCTTCATTATCCTATCTATCTGTGACTCTACTTTCTGAATCTTTTGCTGAGATTTTGTTTCTTAATTTGACTTGTGTCTCTTTTTACTTTAATCAGGATGTATTTGCTAATATTTCATGAAGGCTGACAATTATTTGGAACTAATTTTGTCACTTTATAATGGATGAAACTCTATTCCCATCTCTTTCCAATATTATTTTTTGCAGATGGCACCAAAATTGGAGGTGTAGTGGACAGCGAAAAGGGCTACCTCAGATTACAACAGGATCTTGGCCAGATGGGCCAATGGGCTGAGAAGTGGCAAATGGAGTTTAATTCAGATAAATGCGAGGTGCTGCATTTTGGGAAAGCAAATCTTAGCAGGACTTATACACTTAATGGTAAGGTCCTCGGGATTGTTGCTGAGCAAAGAGACCTTGAAGTCTAGGTTCATAGCTCCTCAAAAGTGGAGTCGCAGGTAGATAGGATAGTGAAGAAGGCGTTTGGTATGCTTCCCTTTACTGGTCAGAGTATTGAGTACAGGAGTTGGGAGGTCATGTTGCGGCTGTACATTGGTTAGGCCACTGTTGGAATATTATGTGCAATTCTGGTCTCCTTCCTATCGGAAAGATGTTGTGAAGCTTGAAAGGGTTCAGAAAAGATTTACAAGGATGTTGCCAGGTTTGGAGGATTTGAGCTATAGGGAGAGGCTGAACAGGCTGGGGCTGTTTTCCCTGGAGTGTCGGAGGCTGAGGGGTGACCTTATAGAGGTTTACAATATTATGAGGAGCATGGATGAGGTAAATAGGCAAAGTCTTTTCCCCGAGGTTAGGGAGACCAGAATTAGAGGACATAGGTTTAGGGGGTGAGGGGAAAGATATAAAAGAGACCTACAGGGCAACTTTTTCACACAGAGGGTGGTACATGTATGAAATGAGCTGCCAGAGGAAGTGGTGGAGGCTGGTACAATTGTGACATTTAAGAGGCATTTCAATGGGTATATGAATAGGAAGTGTTTGGAGGGATATGGGCCGGGTGCTGGCAGGTGGGACTGGATTGGGTTGGGATATCTGGTCGGTATGGACGGGTTGGACTGAAGGGTCTGTTTCCATGCTGTACATCTCTATGACTCTATGACCTTTTAACAATCACAACTCCTTAAGTTTGAGCTAATGACACTCAGTTAATTCGGTAATGCTGCAAAACTGTATGGAATAAGTTTAGTATAACATGGTCCAGCTTTGGCCAGACAATTGGCATGGCCAACTCTCACATAAATGTTTAAGAAGAAACTCAGTGATTAATGGAAAGTGAAAAATCATAGAGGATATGGGGAAAGATGGTTTGGTACGGCAATGGCTCGGCCCAGGACTGTAAGAAACTACAGACTTGTGAACATAGCCCAGTCCATCACACAAGCCAGCCTTTCATCCATTGACTCCATCCATACTCCTCTCTGTCTTGGAAAGGCAGCCAACATAATCTAAGATCTCTCCCACCCCACTTATCATCTCTTCCAACCTCACTGAAACTCACTGATCAACAGAATCAAGAACAGCTTCTTCCCTGCTGTTATTAAACTTCTGAATGGACTTCTCAAATTTTAAATTTAATGTTGCTCTCACTGCTTGTGCACCCTCTCTGCAGCATTGTATTCCTCGCTCTGTTTTATTACCCTAATGCACTTTGTGTGGTATGAGCTGCCTGTATTGCGTGCAAAACAAAATGTTTCACTGCATTGAGGTATATGTGACAATACTAAGTCAAAGCAAATCTAAAAAATCAAATTTAAATTAGCCTAAGAGGCTGAATAGCCTTGTGTGTAAATTCTGTAATCATCAATCTCATGCAATTTTCAGCAATTTTAACTGCTATAAAAAATAAATTATTTAAACATGGACTTCCTATAGCACTGCAATTTTGGGCATAGTTATAAGGGGATCAAAGCCAGCAAAGCTTTCTTTATTCTGCAATCTATGAACTGATGTATTTGTTCATTCCATAACATTCGGGCATTGATAGGGAGGGTTGGGGGGGCAGATACACAGATAAGCTGCAGCATAGCTATACCTTGTAAGATGGAGTAGAGGACTCTTGAAATAATTGTTTGCATTAATTAATGCCTAATCAGCAGAATTGTCAAATGATGGGCTGCACCAAAGATAATTTGATTCAGTTTGAAAGCCTGCCCATTTTGGCTGACACAACGACTTTCATTGTCTCAGCTGAAGGCCTTGTGTTTGTTGACATTGCTTAATACTTCACAAATAATGTATGGTCTGACAGAGGAATGCTTCCTCTTTCATTATTAAATGTTGGGGAGAATTTTTTTTAGCTTGCAAAAACAATCAGTTTAGTGTCTGACCAGGGTGAGAACACTGCAATGTTTATTGTTCTTTTTTGCTTATTCTTCTTTTCTAGCCAAGTATGTTGCAACTTGTTAACCTGATACACGTTCAAAATCTCATGAAGCCAGGCTACAACTCATCGAATCATAGAGATGTACAGCATGGAAACAGACCTTTCGGTCCAACCGACCAGATATCCCAACCCAATCTAGTCACACCTACCAGCACCCAGCCCATATCCCTCCAAACCCTTCCGATTCATATACCCGTCCAAATGCCTTTTAAATGCTGTAATTGTTCCAGCCTCCACCACTTCTTCTGGCAGCTCATTCAATGCACACACCACCCTCTGCTTTAAAAAGATATTGCCCCTTAGGTCCCTTTTATATCTTTCCCCTCTCACCCTAAACCTATGCCCTCTCATTCTGGACTCCCCGAACCCAGGGAAAAGACTTTGCGTATTTACCTTATCTATGCTCCTCATAATTTTGTTAACCTCCATAAAGTCACCCCTCAGCCTCCGACGCTCCAGGGAAAACAGGCCCAGCCTGTTCAACCTCTCCCTATAGCTCAAATCCTCCAACCCTGGCAACATCCTTGTAAATCTTTTCTGAACCCTTTCA
>NC_057723.1:14955291-14980065 GCF_004010195.1 Chiloscyllium plagiosum | reverse complement strand
CACTTTCAAGGAGCTATGAACCTGCACTCCAAGGTCTCTTTGTTCAGCAACACTCCCTAGGACCTTACCATTAAGTGTAGAAGTCCTGCTAAATTTGCTTTCCCAAATGCAGCACTGCGCATTTATCTGAATTAGACTCCATCTGCCACTTCTCAGCTCATTGGCCCATCTGGTCCAGATCCTGTTGTAATCTGTGGTAGCCCTCTTCGCTGTTCACTACACCTCCAATTTTGGTGTCATCTGCAAACTTACTAACCGTGCCTCTTATGCTCGCATCCAAATCATTTATGTAAATGGCAAAAAGTCGAGGACCCAGCACCAATCCTTGTGGCACTCCATTGGTTACAAGCCTCCAGTCTGAAAAACAAACCTCCTACACCACCCTCTGTCTTCTATCTTTGAGCCAGTTCTGTATCGAAATGGCTTTTTCTCCCTGTATTCCGTGAGATCTAACCTTGCCAATCAGTCTCCCATGGGGAACATTGCCGAACGCCTTACTGAAGTCCATATAGATCACATCTACCGCTCTGCCCTCATCAATCCTCTTTGTTACTTCCTCAAAAACCTCCATCAAGTTTGTGAGACATGATTTCCCACGCACAAAGCCATGTTGACTATCCCTAATCAGTCCTTGCCTTTCCAAATACATGCATATCCTGTCCCTCAGGATTCCCTCCAACAACTTGCCCACCACTGACGTCAGGCTCACTGGTGTATAGTTCCCTGGCTTGCCATAAGCACCCTTCCTAAACAGTGGCACCATGTTAGCCATCCTCCAGTCTTCCGGCACCTCACCTGTGACTATCGATGATACAAATATCTCAGCAAGAGGCCCAGCAATCACTTCTCTAGTTACCCATAGAGTTCTAGGGTACACCTGATCAGGTCCAGGGGATTTATCCACCTTTACCCATTTCAAGAATTTATGTATTTGTAAAACCTCTTTGGAATCTCTTTAATTCTATTTGCCAAAGCTATCTCATGTTCATTTTTTGCCCTCCGCATTTCCCTCTAAAGTATACTCCTACTTCCTTTATATTCTTCTAAGAATTCACTCGATCTATCCTGTCTATATCTTACATATGCTTCCTTCTTTTTCTTAAACAAAACCCTCAATTTCTTTTGTCATCCAGCATTCCCTATACCTACCAGCCTTTCCTTTCACCCTAACAGGAATATACTTTATCTGGATTCTCGTTATCTCATTTCTGAAGGCTTCCCATTTTCCACCGTCCATTTACCTGCGAACATTTGCCCCCAATTAGCCTTCAAAAGTTCTTGCCTAATACCGTCAAAATTGGCCTTTCTCCAATTTAGAACTTCAACTTTTAGTATCTCAATACAACTGGAAACCACTTCAATTATGCCCTGTGAGTATGTTGAAGGCCAGTTTTTGGAATGAACACTTTATAACTGAAATGAAATAAATTAGAAATGCATGATAATATATATTATTAAATGAATGGTCATCACATAATCAAATAAATTGCGCTTTTCTCTCGCTTCTGCAAGGATGAATGACGTAAAAGTATCCATCTAAGTCCCCTCCACAAACTACAATGACTTGGACTGCATGTCTTTTCCTTCACTGTCGCTGGATCAAAATTTGGAACACAAAACTAACCACACCCCAAGGGTTAAAGCAGTTCGAAAAGGCAGCTCACCACCAACTTCACAGACATAATTAGGAATGGGTAATACCTGCTGGCCTAAGCAGTGATCTCCACAAGATGTGAATGAACAAAAAATGTAAACAAAAACACTAAATGTTTCAGGGTAAAAAGCATCACTGAGGTGGTGGACTGCAAAGGATTATCAGGGTTACATCTTGTGAAATGGATTCATATTCTTAAGAAGACCAGAGACAAATTCTCAAGATCTCACTTGTCCAAACTTTGTCTGGATTCTCTTGACTCTGTCAGGAACTCACATGGTTTTAAAATTGAACATAGAAAACATAGAATCCCTACAGTGTGGAGAGAGGTTATTTGGCCCATCAAGTCTGCACCAACCCTTGGAAGAGTATCCTACATGCGGCGGCATGGTGGCTCAGTGGTTAGCACTGCTGCCTCACAATGCCAGGGACCCGGGTTTGATTCCAGTCTGTGTGGAGTTTGCACATTCTCCCTGTGTCTGCATGAGTTTTCTCTGAGTGCTCCGGTTTCCTTCCACAGTCCAAAGATGTGCAGGTTAGGTGAATTGGTCATGCTAAATTGCCCATAGAGCTAGGTGCATTAGTCAGGGGGAATGGGTCTGGGTGAATTACTCTTCAGAGGGTCGGTGTGGACTAGTTGGGCTGAAGGGCCTGTTTCCACACTGTAGGGAATCTAATCTACCCAGAACAAGTCCCCCATCCTATTCCCATAACCCTGTATTTCCTATGGCTAATCTACCTAGCCTGTACATCCCTGGATACCACAAGGCAATTTAGCATGGCCAATCCATTTAACCGGCACATCTTTGGACTGTTGAAGAAAACCAAGGATCAGGCAGATTCCATGGTTCTAGGTCTGGGTGGTTTTGGGGAAAGTGGATGGTGAATGTATTATGAAGCATAAAATATCACTATTGCATGGGACAGACTAAATGGATCAAACAATTCTTTCCTGTCAATCATTATTTCTGTGGCATTTGCAGCATGGTTTGAACATAGTTACATATAGGTGTGTGGTTTTCAGTTGTGCTTGCTCAAATATATTGTGCCCTTCCAATTAGGTATGCATTTCAGCATCTGTCCCTTACATCACTAATTGAAATGTTTTCCAAACTTTTTTATGACTGACCTCAGTATGATGCACCTAACTCCTAAATCCATCCAGGGTCACCTGACTCCAGACCTCATTATAGCTTTGGTCCAAAGGTGGGTGTCAGAAGTCTTGAGGTGAGGTGAAAATGATTGCTTTGATAAGGTAGGATTTGACCAAATGCTTCATCAAGGAACTTTAAGCAAAACTGAAGTCAAGGAAAATAGGTGACGACTCAAAGTGGTTGTGGTTATTGGGGGCCATTCCTTTTAACCCACAAGGTTGCTGCAGAAGTTCCACAGAATGGTGGACTAATCGCAACCAGCTTTAACCTCTTCATAAATGATCTTCCCTCCAACATAAGGTCAGAAATGGGGTATTCATTGGTGATTGCACAGTTTCAAATGTTCCAATTCCTGAGATACTGAAGCAGGTTGGGCCAAATACACAACATTCAGGTTTGGGCTAATAAGAGACAAGTAATATTTTGTACTACTTTTGTGCTTATATGTAACATTTAAGTGCAAAACAATTATCAAGTCCAATAAGAGAAAAGCTAACCATCTCCCATTGACAGTCCAATTCTTTACCATCAACATCCTGATGGTTAGCATTGACTAAGAACCTTCTGTAAGCTGGCACACAAATACACTGGCAGTTAGAGAAGATCAGAGGAGGCTGGGAATTCTGCAGTAAATAACTTACCTCCTGTCTCCCTAAAATTTGTGAGTTGAGAGTGACTGCTCATGGCATTAAGGCTGCATTTGGCTGAGTGTGGCATTGAGGACCTCTAGCAAAGCAGGAACCAATGGGATAAAAGAGGAAAACTCTCCATTGTTTGGAGTCATACTTGGCACATAGGAACATAGTTGTGGTTATTGGAGGTCAGTCATCTCAACTCCAAGAAATCTCTGCAGGATTTCTTCTGATAGTGTCCTAGGTTCAGTCCTCTTCAGCTGCTTCCATGACCTTCTGTCTATCAAAAGGTCCAAACGGGATATTTACCAATGATTGCACAATGTTCAGTACCATTTGTGACTCATCAAATATGCAGCCCATGTGCAAATGCAATACGTCTTTGGAAATATCCAAGCCTGGGTTGAAAAGTGGCAAGTAACATTTGTGCCACACAAGTGCCAAACAATGACCATCTTTAATAAGAGACAATCTAACCCTTGCCCTTGACGTTCAGTGGTGTTACCATCGCTGAATCCATCACTGTTAACATCCTGAGGTTACCATTGACCAGAAACTGAACTTGATTAACCATATCAAAACAAGAGCAGGTGAGAAGCTAAGAATACTGCAGTAAGTAACTCATGTCCTGACTCCAAAAATCTGTCCATCATTTACAAGACACAAATCAGATAGATTATTCCCTACTTGCCTGGGTGAGTGCAACTCTAACAACACTCAAGAAGCTGACATTATCTAGGGTAAAGCAGCCCACTCAGTTGGCATCACATCCATAAACATCCATTTCCTCCATCAGCGATCCTCAGGAGCAGAAGTGTGTATTATCTACCAGATATACTATAGAAATTTATCAAAGATCATTAGAAATCCACCATGACTTTCAAACACATGATGACTATCATCTAGAAGTTTAAGGACAGCAGATACATAGGACCACCTCCCACTAGTTTCCCTCCAAGCCACTCACCATCCTGACTTGGAATTATATCACTATTCCTTCACTGTCATTGCATCAAAGTCCTAGAACACCTTCCTCAACAGCATTGTGGGTCTACCTACAGCACATTGACTACAGCGGCTCAAAAAAGCAGCTGGCCACCAATTTCTCAAGGGCAACTGAGGATAAGTAATAAATGCTGGCCTAGTTAGCATTGCCCACATCCCATGAGTTAACAATAAAACCCAATTTATGAGTTGCAAACCGCAGTGTAATTGAATACTCTCTACTTGCCTGTATGAGTGCAGCTCCAACAACATTCTACATCCAACATAGCGCAGCCTGCTTGCTTGCCACCTCAACTGAAACACTCATTTCCTCTACCAATCATGCGCAGTGGCAGTAGTGTATGCCATCTACCAGATGCACTGCAAAAGTTCCTTTAAAATTACCTTCCAATCCTCTATCATAAGGGATGCCTGGGAACACAACCACCTTTAAATTCCCTTTCAGGCTTCATACCATATATATTGTTATAGAGTTGGAGGTAGATAACAAGCAGTTAAGAGAAAGGAGGCTTAGAGTTTTAAATAGTTGTTTAATGTTCACTTTTAGAGTGAAAGAATAAATTGATATGTTCTTTCCTTTAAATAGTAGAAGTTGGGAGTTCTATGTCACTCATATGTTAACAGATTATGAGGCGATGTGAGCTTTTCTGGGTATTTGGTTTAATTAGCAGAGGGGTTCACCATCATGTCGTAATACACTGCAGCAACTGCCAAAGTTCCTTTAAAATTATCTTCCAATACCACGATCTCTATCACTTGGAAGCACAAGGGATGTAATGGGATCATCACCATCTCCAAATTCCCTTTCAGGCTTCGTGCCATCCTGACTTGGAACTATAGCACCATTCCTTCAATGTTGTTCGGTCAAAATCTTGATGGAACTGTGGGTGTATTAATACATCATGGTCTGTAGCCATTCAACAAGTTAGCTCATCACCAGCTTCTCAATGGCAATTGGGGTGAGTCAATAGTGGTGACTTTAGCAGTGATGCTCATGTTCCTTGAATGAGTTAAAAACAATTCTTCTATCCCTCTTGTAAGAAGAAGCTAGTCTTCTGCTCTGGCTCTCTCTAAAGTACTCAGATTACAAGTTCATCCGCATAGATCAATAACACCTGTGTTCCCACTATCAATGGAGTTCTTTAATGTTTTGTACCATTATGCTGTATAGAAGCTGATTCCCCAAGTGCTCTAACCTCTCTATATGCCTAGACTTGAGAACAGTGTGCCTGAGGCGTATCATTGCAATATTATTTCCAGCTCATGTCACAGTCTTATTTAAAACAAAATAAGCTATTTGGAATCTTCAAGAACATCCTAATCATCAGTTATAGCCTGTTATGCTACACCAAAGTCTTCAATTGCCAAACCTCAAAAACCCAAAATGTGATACAACAAAGTGCTCCTATTCACCTCCGATGCTGAAGGTGGGCTTTGGAACTGGTAAATGTTTTTCATGATCATGAAGTGCAAGCACTAAATGTAAATATCTAACAGTAAAATTTAGCAGCTATAGAACACTGTTAACAAATCAGAAAGACATTCAGATAGGTAAGGGTGGGGCATTAATGTGGTGGAATAAGTTTTACAGGTCTATATATATGGGGGTGGGGTGTTGGGGTGTTGTAAATGGAAGGCTTGGGTGAGTCATGGGATGTTTGTAAAGTGGCTAGAAGTGTACCCTGGGTCCCAAAGGATCATCACTGTCATTCGACCCATTGTGGATAATTCCAGGGAGAAATAGTCATCATATGGAGAAACATGGGTGGATTGGGAAAGGTCAGTATGGATTTCTAAAGGAGTAATGGTATTCAAATAACTTGTGAGAGTTTTTGGGTATAAGATGAATGTAATGCTGTTGATGTGGTGTACATGGACTTTCAAAAGGCATTCAGTATAGTTCCATACAATAGACTTTTGAAAAAAGTTATATCTTATTGGACTAAAAAGCTCAGTAGCATCTGGACACAAAATTGAATGATAGGAAACAGAGATTAATGGTCAATAGATATTTTTCAAGCTGTAGGAAAGTTTCTTGTCGCGTTCACTAAGACAGTGGTATTGGGCCTTTGCTTTTCCTGATAGATATTAATAGTGTGGATCTTGGTGTGCAGGGGATAAGTTCAAAGTTTGCAGATGATGCAAAACTTGGAAGAAATTTAAACTCTGAGTAGGACAGAGAAGAACTCCAAAAGAACGTAATTGGTGGAGCGGGATGATAAATGGCAGATGAAATTCAACTTGAAGAAGTGTGAGGTGATACATTTTATTAGGAAGGAAATTGACAGACTATACAAAATAGGGAGTACAATAATTAAGAGGGGGCGGGAACAGAGTATAATCTGCATAGATCATTGAAGTTAGCAGGACAGGTACTGAGAGCAGTTAATAACGCATACAGTATCCTGAGCTTCATTACTAGGGGCATGGCGTACATGAAAAAGGATACATTTAGTTTCAGCTGGTGCACAGTGTACAATCCTGGGCACTTCACAATAGGAAGGATATTAATGCATTGGAGAGAGTGCAAAAGAGGTTTCCAAGAAATGATTTGCAAAACTAGCAAACATGCTGTAGGAATGTCTTTTTGTACTCCACAAGTGGTTTAGATCTGGACTGAAATATGTGGAAGTGTGATGATATATTCATTTAAAGCATGCAGGAGGGATTTAATGATTGTTTGAATAGAAAATAATATGCATGGACATGAGAATAAAGCAGGAGAATGGTACAAATTCATCATGCTTATTTGGAGACTGGTGCAGACACAGTGGGCCAATTGACCTCTTTCTATGCCATAATGCTTCCATGGTTCTGTGATTTTGGACATCTGCACACCACCAGACTCCTCACTTGAATTTTTGTCTCTGGCACCAGGCAGCCAAATCAGAAATCAGATTCTATCTAATGCTCACACTAAACCTCCAATTCAGCTTATCAAATCTTCACTTTTGTCCTTGAGCAGATTCTGATTTATTCTTATTGTTAGTTTTTCATTTAAAAAGAAATACATTAGGTGAATTTAACACAGGACTGCTAACATCAATGAGTCTATATTACAGTGAGTCACTGAGTTTGGGAGAGAAGAGGCAACACGAGAACAATAGATTGAGAAAAATAAGAATTAAGAAGAAGACAGTTGATCCAAATCCCTGCATTCTGTTTTAAAACCTTTAGTATTCTGCCAAATTTCCATTACTTTCCTCCCAAGTTTGCTGAATGTGGTGATCCATGCTACAGCAACATGACCACACAATGGGAGGAGCATGAAACAGATAATTCACCCAAGAGTTTTTTTTCACATTTTCAGGTAATGGCATAGAAGATGAACAGGACAGCTAAGCCTAAGAGTAAGTTTATTTGCCATCTGTATATTTTATGGACGTGAGTATTTGATTTTTATCTAGTCTAGAAATCCAAGCTGATTTGTGCTTCTCACGGCCTGATTGTCAACCTTCACTCAGTGGCACCGCTGTCATCTCTAGAATCCCATGGTTGACATGCGAACACTTTGGGAACTTTCAGCTCCAATGTTGAGTCAGCCCACTGGTAGGATCTCATTGAAGAGGAGCAGGGTTGTGGTCCTGGTTCAAATGATGCACGATGAAGAGAAATTAAATGGAAAGGGAATGTTTGTCAACAGTTCCTTGAATGGTTTCAGATGAAATGAAGTCAAAAGCAGAAGTGCTGTGGGAAATCCTTTTTCTGTGCATGCTTAACCTAGCTCAGGGCCAACATTGTGATCCTAACGTAGGTGTTAACACCTGATTTGCTATGGATACAAGTATATACTTCAAAGTCACCAGGTTTTAATCCATATGTGGCTTTGGCATGGAGCAGTCGAGTGGGAGAGAAATCTTTCAAGAACTATGTGATGCTCACTCTAAAATCCATATCTTGCAGAGGTTGGGAGCAGAGAGGCTGCATTTTGCTGATAATATTTCTAATAGAAACATAAGAAAATAAGAAATAGGAGCTAAAGTATGTTATTTTGGCCTCCTGAGCCTCAGTCTGCCAATCAATTCAATCATACCTCATCCTCTGTCCCCAACTCCATTTTTTCCCATTCCCCAGTGTTAGAAATTGGGACTCTTCTTAAAATTGAAATTCTTTCAGTATTTTAGATTTACTGGTTTTCTGTGTAGCCTGAGTGTTACAGTAAACTTCTGTAAGTATAAACTAGCATATGAAAACAAAGAAAAGTAGCACAGTGGCTCAGTGATTAGAACTGCTGCCTCACAGCACTAGGGTCCCAGGTTTGATTCCAGCCTTGGGTGACTGTCTGTGTGGAGTTTGCACATTCGCCCTGTATCTGTGTGGGTTTCCTCCCAATGTCCAAAGATGTGCAGGTCAGGTAAATTGCCCATAGTGTTAAGTGTGTTAGTCAGAGGGAAATGGGTCTGGGTGGATTACTCTTCAGAGGGTCGGTGTGGACTGGTTGGGCCAAAGGGCCTGTTTCCACACTGTAGGGAATCTAATCTTTATAAGGATCACTCAAGTCATAACTCACATCAAAGATCTATCAAGCACCACACTCTACCCTGTTATCCATAGTGTTTTGAAAAATAAGATGTTTTTGTTCTTAAAAGAAATGTAATAATAACCTTGAAATAGAGGTGGGCAAGGTGATGATGGTTATCCTACATCATGAATAATTGCCCATGATCATTGGCCAAGAGAGTTTAGACAGGTGCTTGACATGCAGAGACAACCAGTCCCCAAAATAAGGGATATCAACAGGGATAGGTGGGGAGAGAGGATCCAAGGCAATAACTCACCATCTTCTTGGGAGAAGACCAGGTGTTTCTTTACAATAACATGGGGGAAAAACAAAGACTGTTGCGACCAAGGATTATCAGCAAACGTATTGTTCAACTGTTGGTGTCTGCTGATCCTACTCATCCACTTTCCAAAATGGCTTCAGGATCAATGAAGAGTTCTCATCTGTCCTAGCTCTTATATATATACTTTCCTTACCTAATTAACAAATGTATAATACCTGGACTGCTGCTTCTCAATAAGTTATCAGAAAATTGCTACAAATTATCGACTGCTCCTATTAAGTATCTGGAATCACAATCTCCCCCATAATCAATACGATATCTCTGATTGTCTGACAGGTCAAAAAACTGCCTCTTCCAGCTTTGATAACACTTGATAAAGGAAATCAACACCCACCTTATGGCAGTGATTCAAAAGATTCATAACTGTTTGAGTGAAGAAATGTCTCATCCTAGTCTTAAGTGAATTATGTGCCATTAGATTTTACCTTAGATTCCCCAGAAATCACCTTTGTTGGCTACACTATCAAGTTCCTTCGGAACCTTTACATTTTATTGAGCATCTCACTCTGATAAACTCCATTGGTCCTCTGACCATTTGACTCACCTAGAAACCAATCCAGCAGAACTTCGTTGTTCTGCCTCTAATATGCTTCAGAGAGAGTCGCTCACAACAACTGAAGAGGTGATCATGGAGGAGCTGGTGTTAAAGCATGTAAGGAGGGACAGCATGAAGGCTTTGCAGAATTAATGTGCGTCATAGAGTGTCATAGAGATATACAGCATGGAAACAGACCCTTTGGTCCAATTCGTCCATGCCACCTGAATATCCTAACCTAATCTAATTCCATTTACCAGCACTTGGCCCATATCCCTCTAGACCCTTCCTATTCCTATACCCATCCAGATACATTTTAAATGCTGTAATTGTACCAGCCTCCACCACTTCCTCTGACAGCTCATTCCATATACGTAACCTTTTTGTAACCCTGTATGTGTTATATACAATATGCATTCCTCCTGTCCAGAAAACAACTATTTATCACTGCTCTGCTTTTCAGGAATTAGGGAGTAGGTTGAAATATACAGCCTCCAATATATTTCAGAAATATTACTTCTGCTTTGAGCTTCATCATTTAGGTAAAGGCAGATCAGGAAGTAAATGGCTGCAGGGATGGTGAAGAAGTGAGGGGTTTGGATCTTTGAGACATTGGTATCACTTTTGACAAAGGAGAAAGCTGTTCTGAAGAGTTGGGCTTGACCTGAGCAGAAATAAAAATAATTTCCTGGCTGAGAGAGTAAATAATGTATTGGGGTTGGATTGGGTGGTGGGTCAGTTGGAAATGCATTCTGGTGGTTAGAATAATGCATGAAAAGTGTGAGACCTAAGAAAGAGATGAATAGGATGCAAGCTAGATAGTAAATACCCACAATAAATAAATATTGGGTATCCAAAGCTAGAGCACCCTGGATGATTATGATCGATTAGGAAACTGGAGGACCGAGAGAAAACTCAGGGAGACATAGGGAGAACATAAAATCAGAGCCCAGGTCTCTGGTGCTGTGAGGTAGCTGTGCTAACCACTGAGCTGCCATGCCACCCTTTTGCCAGATCTTACTCTGAATTTCTAAGTGCATTGTTAAGACTTTATTACTAAAGTTTTCAGTATTTTCCTCATGTCTGGTGAACTGACGTGTACTTGAATAATGGTGTTATATTTATTAACTTCCTACTCATTGAAATCATTTGGAAATCAAGGGAAGTGTGGAAAATCATAAACACAAGTAGTTTCATCTTTTAGAACCCGACAATTTGATGGACTTTAACTAAGTCTCTTTTGAAAATATTTTATTTGCTGATTTATTTTTAATTCATTCACAGGGTGTGGGCATTGCTGGCTGGGCCAGTTTAATTGTTCATTGCTAGTTGCCCTTCAGAAGGTGATGCAATGTGCACCATTCTGCACAGTGGTCCACTCTAGTGAAATCAGATCCATTTACATAATGTGTGAGTTGTATGACCTTACTCTGGCCACTATATGTACTTCTCAAAGTTAGTGGAGTACATGACACGTTTAAAGTGCATAGGGCTTCTTAAGTGTCACATTTAAACAGCGCATAATATGCAATCGGATTACAAGTGAGGTACTCAGTTAATATATCCACTATCATTTTCATTAGCAGTGTAACCTGGTTGATATCTAGGTCAGAGTGGAATTGACAATTTGAGGCACAACGAACAGGAATTTGTTCAGTTGTAGCACAGTTGGTAAATTGGAGAATAATTTCATTAAAATTACTGTGTGAAATGTAATCTAATTTCTTGATTGATGGGCAAAGACATTAATCTGTTGTTAAGAACATGTTATTGTCACAGCTATTTGAGTCTCCTTTTCACGACTACATTTGTCACTTTTTTCACTGTCAAAACAGCTGCTTACTTTTCATAATTGTTTAATTAATGTTTCGGTCTGTGGTCCTGGTTTAATTGTGTGCTTGATCTGTTACACAATCACTCTTTATTAATCATTTACTACATTTTGATTTTGTTTGAACTGGAAGCCCAGTGTATTTTGCATGCTATTTTGGTAAACTTTGAATGGTGGAATTGAACAGACTCCAAACTTTGTTAAATTCAGGTCAAATAGAGAACCAACAAACAGCAATGTTATAGTTAGCAGATAGTCATCCTAATGGTTTTGGTTAATGGGTAAACAATGACCAGGATGTAGAAGAGAAATTTTGGTTAAGTTATAAGCAGGATTTTATAAGTACTGCCCTGCCTGAAAAAGTCACCAGAAAACCCACCCTATCCCCACCAGTTATAGAGTCATAGAGATGTACAACATGGAAACAGACCCTTCAATCCAATTCAGCTCATCAAATCAAACCATCAACTCTGCTATGGTTTTCACAGGTGCACTGGCCACACTACATACTTGCAGCATTTTCCAAGTGGCACTTTATCCAGGTGATGAAGACCTTGCCCACTGGCCGGAGAGCTGGTGAGGACATACATTGTCACCTTCAAAAAGGGGGGAGAGAAAATCAGAAAAGTAACATTTCTTTCAGTGGGCCAAAGTTGTGGCTTTCATTTTGTAACATTACACACCGCAACACCAATTGCCAGTGCTTTTGCCGTTGATACCAAGTAGGTGTTGAGGATTACAAATGTAAATAAGGAGAAGTGATAACAGAATTATCTGCTATCAGGCAGTGCAATTGCACGCCAGTTCATTGAACATTCCAAGGGCAACTAAGAAAATAACATGAGACAGGCTCTGCTATCCTGGGTGATATACTAATTGAGAATCAGAGGGAGGGTTTCATTTTGACCAACGAAATTCACTGTAACCAGATGGTACTCATAGGCTTTAAGGGAACTCAAGGTTTTTGTTATCTTAGCACATGCAGAGCAGTTCTCAGGATAGTATATCGGTCAGCAGGGCTGGGGAGCATTGCTGCTGCACCTGATTGACAGTCTAATATTAATTGTGTTATCCGATCATTATTGTATGTCCTTATTTAGTGATGAAGCACTACATTCTGGGTTCTTTGAACATTTTTTTGCTGCTTATCAATCAAGCATTACAAACTAGAATAATCACAATTCCACTGAATAAATCACAATTCCATTTCAATTAGTCAAAACACAACCTTTGTTCTGCTGGATTAGCAGGGTCTGCTACTGTTACATATCTCACTTCCTGCAGTTTGCAGCATCTTTTGGTGTACACTACAATAGTGTCTATGCTCCAAAAGCTTATCACTAGCTGTAAAGCATTTTGAGACATCTGGAGGTCATAAAAAGCACCATGTAAATGCATGTATTTAAGTCTTTCTTCATTCAGAATTGGGCTGTGTTGTTCAAAGATTGCCACACAAATATGGAATTTGATGACCCCCACCATTGCTGCTTTCAGTGATAAATGCTTATCATGAATTTAATGCTCCTATTGCTGTTAGAGGTGCCGCCAAAGTTTTCCCATAATGATTTTGTAAACATTAAACAATTTGCGTACTGAGGGAAGAAACACCACATAATCCGATCAGCTCTGGGCTCTGTGACTTAAGCTCTGCCATTCATTTGCACACAGGCAACAAAATCACTTTGTCACTGCACATTCTTCCTTTTCTTTACTTCACTCATGGGGTGTGGACATCACAAGTAGACATGGAGAAGGCTGGAAGAACACAGCAAGCCAGGCAGCATCAGGAAGTGGGGAAGTCGAAGTTTCGGGTGTGGGCATCACTGGAAGACCCAGCATTTATTGACCAACAGCAGATAGCCTCAATAAAATGTTGTTGAACTGCCTTCTTGAAACACTGCAATTCATTTAGGAGTCCATTTCTAAGCTATTGCCTGTGTCGGGGCCAAACTTGCCCATCCTGGATGTCACAAATCAAGAAAAGTTGAGTATGGCATTTTCTATGGTACAGACCAAGAGCTGGTAAAGTTAAAATTTAGCATGGCCAATTCAACTAACTTTTTTTAATATTATTAGATACTTACAGTGTGGAAACAGGCCCTTCAGCCCAACAAGTCTGCACCAACCCTCTGAAGAGCAACCCACCCAGACCCATTCCCCTACATCTAACACTACAGGCAATTTCGCATGGCCAATTCACCTAACCTGCATATCTTTGGAGTGTGGGAGGAAACCAGAGCGCCCAGAAGAAACCCACACAGACACAGGGAGAATGTGCAGACTCCACGCAGACAATTGCCTGAGGTGGGAATTGAACCCAGGTCTCTGGTGCTGTGAGGCAGCAGTGCTAACCACTGTGCCACCGTTGTCTGAATTATTACTTGCCTGAAATGTTGACTGCGGTTTTGGTTTCCTTATCTGAGGAAGGCTGTTCTTGCTATAGAAGGAGTGTCGTAGACATGTACCAGACCAATTCCTGGTATGACAGGACTGACAATGTGACGGGAGAATTGAGTCGGTTAGGATTGTATTCATTAGAAAAATAAGGAGTTATCTCATAGAAATGTGTAAAATTCTAACAGGTCTAGACAGATAAATGCAGGAAGGATATCCCCAATGGTGTGGGAGTCCAGTCATAGTTGAGGGATAAGAGTTAAATCATTTAGGTCTGAGACAAGGACAGATTTCTTCACCAAAGGCGGTGAACCTGTGGAATTCACTAGAATAGAAAGCCATCAAGGCCAACACGTTATATGATTCAAGGAGTTGGACATAGTACTTTAGGCTAAAGGGACCAAAGAATATGGGGAAAAGGTGGCAGCAGGTATTTGAGGTGGATGATCTGCCATGATCATAATTAATGGGGTGCAGGGTTGAAAAGTAAAATGACCTATTTCTGCTCCAATTTTCTATGTTTCTATGTCACTGCAAATCAAAATTATTACTTTAACAGAAAGACAAAAAGATCACAGAATGGTTACAGCACAGTAGGAGGCCATTCATCCTTTTTTTTTAAGAATCCTTACAGTGTGGATACAGGCCATTTGGCCCAACAAATCCACACCGACCCTCCGAGGAGTAACCCACCCAGAACCTCATCCCTACATTTCCCCTGACTAATGCACCTAACATACGTATCCCTGAACACTATGGGCAATTTAGCATGACCAATTCAACTAACATCTACATCTTTGGACTGTGGGAGGAAATCCATGCTAACAAGGGGAGAATGTGCAAACTCCGCACAAACAGTCACCCGAAACTAGAATTGAGCCCAGGTCCTTGGTGCTGTGAGGCAGCAGAGCTAACCATTGAACCATCGTGCCACCAATTTTCTTGTTATGTAAGGGCACGGGGATCCTGGAGCAACCTTGTGACTGAGCTGCATATCACTAAGTATAAATACCACAGAGTGGGTGGAGATATAACATTCTGGAAGAAACTACACCAGACTATAAGTGGGTGTGAACACATGAATAGATTAGTCCTCATCTAATGGAACTATAAATCATAGGCTGATGTATCTGTGATTAGCATGTACAGCAGTTTTTAGTATTCATATATAATAAACAATGTTATTCTAAAGTCTGAAGAGTGCTTGACTTTGTCTTCTCATTGACACGTCTTTCAAAAAAACGCACTCATGATATAGCATCAAAAGACCAAGAAAATAATTCTTACACTGCGAAAAAAAAACTCATCCACAACCATTCTCTATCTTCTCAGGCTAGCCCTTTCAGACAATGATCCAATTTCCTCTTGAGTGGCTCAATCAAACCTATTTCCATTACACTGGTAGCCATTACAGTCCAGATGCTAACCACTCTCTGCTTTTGATTATGTTAAATCTGTGTCCTCTTGGTATTGATTCTTTCAACAATGAGAATAATTTCTCTCTATCTGTCCTGACATTCATGAATTTAAATGACATTATGAAATCTCCTCTCAGCCTTGTTTTCTCTAAAGAAAACAGTCCAACCTCTCCGATCTATCTACACAACTGATGTTCCATATTCCTTGAACCATTTTCATGAATTATTTCTTGTGCAGCCCCTCTGCCACTTTTATATCTTTCTAAATGTGTTGCTGGAAAAGCGCAGCAGGTCAGGCAGCATCCAAGGAGCAGGAGAATCGACGTTTCGGGCATAACATTCCTGAAGAAGGGTTTATGCCCGAAACGTCAATTCTCCTGCTCCTTGGTTGCTGCCTGACCTGCTGCGCTTTTCCAGCATCACATTTTTTAGCAGTGAGGATGAAAGCAACACATGCATTTATGTAGTGCCTTTCTTCCTCAACCTCAAAAGATTCCAAAACATATTATAGCTCATGAAGTGCTCCCTGAAGAGTACTCACTGTTGTAATACAGAAAACAAATTGCTAGAATCTTGCTAGCCTGGAGAAGGTAGCTTCACAACTTCAGGCAGTCTGGAGTTTGCCTATTCTTCCAGAATGTGTTCACTTCAGACTTGGAAGACTGGTGGATCTTTGGGTTGAAGACTGCTAATTTTGTCTCTTTTCCAGACAGTGCAAAATTAGAAAGTGCCTTTAAACTGGAGGACCTTTAATCTGAAGAAGAGTTACTGGACTTGACAAGTTAATTCTGATTTCTCTCTGCAGATGCTGCCAGACCAGCTGAGTTTCTCCAGCGATTTCCATTTTTGTTTTCAAATTTCCAGTATCCACAGTTCTTTGTTTTATAATAGGATCCTTAATCACTTGGATTTCCTTTGCCCAGACTATGTTCCCTCCCACAGTGAAAGAAAATGATTCTTTGCAATATCTGGACAACCATTAATTTCATAGATTTCTTTAACTGAGGATAGATACCAGGTTGAAGTAAGCAATTTCATCTTTGCAGCATCCTGAATGTTTGGATATTACCTTTTAATTGTGGCTTCCATGGATTTAGATGAAGCACATCTTCAATCTGTGTCAGCAGATCTTTATTCCTGGTAAATTTGTGCTGGAGTATGTAATGTTTTTACTTCAGCTTGGTGGTTGGCTTGGATGGTACCTTTCACACTCAGTGATGGCATTGTTGGTGAAACCTACACATTCACACCCTCCATTCTACTATTTGTGAATTGCTACTTGCTTGGCATCGTCTCTGTCATTGTTACTAAGGGTTCTTCCTGCGAGAATGAGGAAATGAAACACTGTTCTTGAAATTGTTGCGATTTATTCATCTCAATATCTAAAATCAGTCTTGAATCTGTCATTATTTTTTGTACAGCACACTGTGGTGCGCTCCAGGTTCTGTCAGCTATAGGTTCATCAGTTCGCGCAAGTGAGATGTACTGCTCTCTGGTTGTTGTATTGCTTGTGTTTTCTTGTAAGCCTTGCTGATTCATGCAATTTGAACTCTCTTCTGTATTGATAAAAATGAAAAGCATTTCTGCTAATCCAGTACTGTTGTAAGTTTCTATTTTGCTGATGGTACAAAACAAATACCTTGTGCCTACGTAGCTAAACTCAATGAATTTGGTCTTCTGCTCAGGTTCCACCTGAGTCTAGAGAACATTACGAGACTGTGATTGTGAAGCACCACCCAGTAAATGAGTTATACCCACCTTTCTTCATGGAAATATTTAAAAAGAGGCTGCCTCCATTTGCCCAGGCCATTTACTTATATATGGGGGTGGGCTCCCAAGTCTGACACCTATCCGCTCACTTTATTGTGAGGGTAAGCTTGGGGGTGAGTGGTAGCCTGGAGGGCTGATCCATTTTACAACACACACACCACCTCTCCCAACCTGCCAAAAGAAGACCTAGTAGTGGCATATAATATCCATGCCAACATTTCTTTCTCCTACTGTTGTTCCCAGGGGCTGGTCATGACTTCCATTGGATTGGTTGATGCTTATGAGTAAAATATTACAGTGGGTTACCTACACTTCCTGCAGTATAGCTGAACAGGAAATTGTTCTGCTCTTACCACCTGCTTATTGGAAGTTTTTACAGTCTGGCAGTCAACCTGTTTAGCCACGTTATAAATGCACTTTCCAAACTGACAAGTCTTGGTGTGTTGCTCAAATCTAGTGCTTCTCACTCAGATGTAGAGACACTGTTCCTTTACGTAGTGCTTATATCTCCTTGAATAGAATGGTCTGTGTCAGGTGTATCAGTGGAGAATAATTCAAACAGAGTTGGGTTGTGCCCAAATTCTGATCTAATTCTGCACATGAATTCCATCCTAGAAGGAACAAAATTTCACAGCCAAACATTTTAATTTAAATGTTTCAAAGAAAATGTACAATTTTGCACTCATGATGTGGCTAAGTTGTAGGACTTAATACCAAATGGAGTGTTTGAATAGTATAGATACCTTTAAGGAGAAGCTCGAGGAGGGAGATAGGAATGGAGGGATATGCTGACAGGATGAGAGGATGTAAGGTGACAGGAGCAGCTGGATATTGTAACAGATAGATTCTGCTAAATAGTTTATTTCCATGATGTAGCTATTATGTAATATGCAATACTTTGTTAAAATATAAATAATTCTCCCTGCCAATTGTGAATTTGGAACTTAGCAAAGAGGAAAATGTTTCTGGAGAGTCTGATGCCTGAAAATATGTTTTCCATCATTATTTATGTCGAGATTAAAATGTCCAAAAAAGCCCTCTCTGTCAGCACCAGCTGAACATGTTTGATCTGGTAATGTCACTGCAGGCACAGCCATGCCTGGTGCAAAACAAATATTCGAATGAGCACAATACAATAGAGAGCATACCTGCATGAGTGCTGATTTTGCTTTGAGCGATGTGAGCTGGTGGATGCATATCTCTCCACACGCCCTAACAGATGAAAGGATCATTTGACAATTAAACATATGGGTAAACATTTAAATCTCTCCTGACAGCAAGCTACAGTGCCTTCATTTTGTAACCTTAAAAAATACGAGCATAGAGCTGTACCAGCATGTCCAACTACACTGGGAATGCTGCCAGTTCTTTTTCTGCAGTGACTGTAGGACACTGAGACTCATTCAGTATGAACTGAGATCTTTATTCTGATACACTACACTGTCCAGAAGATTGAAACAAATGCATGAAGAGCCTGAGGAACTAATTCACTGGACAGGCTTTTGAAGCAATTGTCTTTTTTTAATCTTTTCTGTGTTTGAAAAGAAAAATGGATGAAAAGGGAAAAAGATGTGAGTTGAGTTGAGAAATCACCTGAGAGCAAATGGGATAAAGATGACATCAAAGGCTTGAGACTCACAAAAGCCAATGACTGACATTGGCCATTATTCTGTGATTAAGAAGTGATTTACTTTTTTGTAAACAGGTGCTGCCATCTGAAACCATATGAAGTGACATAAAAGGCAAGGCAAGGTGCAGAGTGTATCTATTATGTAATAGAATATTACAATATTTCTTAACAATCAGAAATAAAATTTCATTAGTTTGTTAAGAATATAGGAAAGAGTGAAAAAAAAAGCCTGGCTATGTTAAGAAATGTGCTGGTAAACTTATTTCTAATTCATTGAGATGATCAAGCAAAACCATGGCTATTCATGATGTTTCATGTTGCACCCACATCTTTATGTCTAAATGTCCCATGAAGCATAGAACTTTAACATTGTCATTAAACACTAAAAATAAGAAAGATTTGCACTCATGTAGAACTTTTCATGAGCATCAGCTGTTTCACGGGTATTTTATACCAAGTAAGTGCTTTTTGAATGGTAATCACTGCTATGATATAGAAAACATGCAACCAATATGTGCACATCACTAATGTGATAATGACCAGATAATCATTTTTTAATGCTAATTGAGCTATGATAGATATGTTCGCAGCTTGCAATTTTCAGTTGGACCATGAACTATCCTCTGGGCACACAAATGCACATAATGCCATCGACCTCTTCTTTGCAAAGGTGGCATTTCATTATTTCCTACTTTAGGGAATGAATTTTTCTGGTCAGTATACACCAAGTACGTCCTGAAATAGTTGCTAGATAGTTTAGAACTTCAGTATTACAGAATAGAGATATTCTGTTGAAACCGTGCATTTCCTGCTCAGCAGGATAAATGCAAGAATATCAACTTTCAAAGGGAACAACAATTTATATGGATGAGAAATAGAATGCTGAGTAATTGTCAATCCAGGAAATTCAAGAAATAGGGGCCTGGCTGCAGAAGCAATAAACAATACTCATATGGTGATGGAAATTACAACCTTGAAATAGGATCACAGAGATCTCAAGTGTTGATGGGTTTACAGAGGTAAGCAAGACAAGGATATGTTGGGACTTGAACAGGAGATTGCAAATGTTAAATTCAAACCCTTTGCCAACCAGCACCCACTCAAGGCTGTGAGAACTGGGTTGGCAGGTGTAAATTAAGATACAATTAGGAGAGGTTTGGATAAACTAATGTTTACTCAGAGAAAGTGAGGACTGCAGATGTTGGAGATCAGAGCTTAAAAATGTGTTGCTGGAAAAGCGCGGAATCAAAGGAACAGGAGAATCGACGTTTCGGGCATAAGCCCTTCTTCAATAATGTTTACTAAGGTCAACATCAAAGCTTCCAATTAAATGGAATTCCAGTTTTCACCTTTGCCAAAGACAAGCTTGTGTACAACTATACAACATGAGTAACTTGTACTTTTTCACCTTGCTTTCTGTAGAAAGAAATGTACAGGTTATTTGTCACATTTTACAAACTGGCAGAGAACAAAGTGAAAGGTTGGACCATAAACACTGGAAAGTGAAATCTCATTAACAATATTTTAAACATTATGTTACAAGGCTATGGAAATTATATAATGGGTAACATTAACATTATACGAACATAAAATTTGTTTTCCAGGATCAGGGAGGCTACCCATTAATAATTATGATTCTGTACGTTGTTAAGAGCCAGTAACACCTAATTAAGATCTTTAGCTTTGTCAGGGTATTTAACAGTGATGTTCTCGAATTGAAGGGAAACGTTAATCACTCAATGATTACAAAAGGTTTGGATCAGTGGGGATTTCCAACAATGCAGCTGTGGCAGGTCATAATATCAGTGCAGCAACCTTTGCTTAATCATTCATAGGTTGAGGACAACACTGGCAAGGGAAACATGCATTGTCCATCCCTAACTGCCCAGAGAGTAGTTAAGAGTCAATTACATTGCTGTGAGTCTGGAGCCACATGTAAGCTAGACCAGGTATGGATGGCAGTTCTTTTTCCTAAAAAACTTTAGTGAACAAGATAAATATTTCCTGACAATCATTTCATGGCCATCAGTCGATTCGTATTTCCAGATTTTTTTATTAAATTCAAACTCCACTCTCTGCCCTGGCAGAATTTGAACCCAGGTCTGCAGAACATTACCTAGGTCCCTGGATTAACAGTCCACCAATAATACCGCTAACCTGTTCATAGAATCCCTACAGTGTAGAAGCAAGCCATTCAGTCCATAACACCCACATTGACCCTCCAAAGCACATCCCAACCAGACCCAGCCCCCTACTCCACCCCTGTAACTCTGTACAGCGGAACCTCAATTATCTTAATATCAATTATCTGAATTTCAGATTGTCTGAAGAAGATCTCATGCCTCCGGAGAAAAGTTGCATCAAAGAGGTAAGTGAATTTGGAATACTTGTTCTGAAGAACATGTGAAAATACTGGCAAAAACAAAGAAACGCAAGCACCTCAAGCAACAGCGACTGGATTTTTTCTTTACATCAGGGTTAGTTACACAGCCCTTTGCAAAAGTAAGTGCTTTATTCTCATCACTTTGCTGGGCCGTTCATGAAAAAAGTGGCAGAGAAAGTAAACGCATGCGTGATATCGCGACACTGAGTTCATCGAAACTGACAAATACTCTTGTGCTTGTAGAAACTGTTCAGGACCTTGTTTAATGCTGCGATTTCATATATTTATGTGATGGTAAGCGTTTAGTCCTTCTCAATTTAACCTGCAATTTGCAGAATGCAAAGATTAGTTTGTTTAAATAGCAAACTCATCAAACTTATTGATTAAAACAAATGTTAGATCTGTATGGCTTCCCTTGTTTAAGGTCAAATCAATTATCCAAACAAGATAGTGTTCACCAATCTTGTTCAGGTAATCAAGGTTCCTCTGCATTTCCTATGGCTAAGCCACCCAGCCTGCACATCCCAGGACACTATAGACAATTTAGCCTGACTATGCATGGCCAAGCCACCTCATCAGACTGTAGGAGGAAACCAGAACACCTGGAGGAAACCCATACAGTCACAGGGAGAATGTACAACTCCACACAGACAGTTGCCTGAGGCTGGAATTAAACCCAGGTCCCTGGAATTATGTGACAATAGTGCTAAACACTGAGCCGCTGTGCTGTCCTGGCCTGGATTTGCATGTTTAACTGGTCATGGCTAGATGCCTGCATGTGGCTTGAGGTTCATTCAGTTAAGACAGTAAGATTGAAAATTTCAACTTTATTGCAACTGGAAAATCCAAGTAATGGTATGATATGTTCTTGGACATTACAACGCTGCTATATATTAATCAGCTTGTATTTATATTGTGATTTTAAGCCAGTGAAAACAACCCAAGGCATTCACAGGAACATCAAGTAAAATCTGATACCAAGCCAAATAAATGTAGATGGTTGGACAATACCTGGTCACAGAGGTAGCTTTCAAGGAGTGCCTTAAAAGACAATTGCAGAAGCAGACAGATTTAAGATGGGAATTCCAAAGCTTAAGGCCTGTGCAGCTGAAAGTGACAGCAATGTGATTAAAATCAGGAAAATACAATGGACTCGAATTTGAGGACAGCAGAGGTCTCATAGGTTTGTAGGGCTGGAGGAGATTAGATTAGATTAGATTACTTACAATGTGGAAACAGGCCCTACGGCCCAACAAATCCACACCGACCCGCCGAAGCGTAACCCACCCATACCCCTACATTTACTCCTTACCTAACACTACGGGCAATTTAGCATGGCCAATTCACCTGACCTGCACATCTTTGGACTGTGGGAGGAAACCGGAGCACCCGGAGGAAACCCATGCAGACACGGGGAGAATGTGCAAACTCCACTCAGTCAGTTGCCTGAGGCGGGAATTGAACCCGGGTCTCTGGCGCTGCGAGGCAGCAGTGCTAACCACTGTACCACCGTGCCACCCACTAAGAAATGGAGGGACCAAAAAACAAAGATTACAATTAGAAACAATCCAGAGTAAGTCGAATAGGTTGGTCCTGGTTATAGAGGGACTGTCTTATGAGGAAAGATTGAGTAGGTTGGGCCTGTGCCAGAAGTTGACTAATCGTGTAAATTCAGCAGCTGTCTGGAACAGCACTGTGGACTGCGCTGAGCCCAAAGAGGAACCATGGAATGTTGCAACCAAAGAGTAAACTGAGATGTGGAAATTCAGATAATAACACTTCAAAGGAGGAGATGCCATTCCAAAACATGAGACTGTGATCTCCTGTAGCTATAGAAATAATGAAGAGCTGATTATACACTCTCAACAGAAAGCTATCTCCTGTGGATTGTGTCCAGACTTTGGACTTGATATGAGTTAAAAGACAGGCAGTCTTGGGCAAAAGACATGTTTGTGTTCTACCTTTCACAAATTCACAAGAAAGAGGGTTAAAAGCCAAATAAAACTTCTGATTTCTGTGTGCGAGATGCTTGAATGCTTGTGTTATTATGCTAGCTTGGATTTAACATTCACTGAGCTAAAGTGTGTTGAGAAGGGTCACAAATGGAAACTTCCATAAACACATCTTTGTGTGCAGGTGAAAGGAAATAAGGAGCTAAATCTTACCTTTTTGTTTGTTTATGTGTCAATTGCTTCATAGTTTTTGAAGGCCTTTTCACCACAAGGCCTGGCAAGATCTTTCTCTATATCGTACTAAGTTTGCCTCATTAACTATTCCACCCCTGTAGTGTCACTGTTATCTGATTCTTATCTCCAACCCTAGCATGGGCCATTACAGAACAACTTGCTATCCAGAAGATATCCAGTGAAAGATCAGATTCCCTGGCATCCTTGCACACTTTAAAAAGTCACTGTGCAAGTGAATGAGTATTGACATTGCAAAGCTGCCCTGCTCAGTGTCTTACAATTGTGTGCACCACAATCACCTGATGAAAAAGCGGTGCTACGAAAGCTAGTGCTTCCAATTAAACCTGTCGTGTTGCTATGGTCTGGCGATGGAGGAGTCCAAGGACCTGCATGTCCTTGGTGGAGTGGGAGGGGGAGTTGAAGTGTTGAGCCACGGGGTGGTTGGGTTGGTTGGTCCAGGTGTCCCAGAGGTTTTCTCTGAAACGTTCCGCAAGTAAGCGGCCTATCTCCCCAATATAGAGGAGGGCACATCGGGTGCAGTGGATGCAATAAATGATGTGTGTGAAAGTGCAGGTGAATTTGTGGCGGATATGGAAGGATCCCTTGGGGCCTTGGAGGGAAGTAAGAGGGAAGGTGTGGGCACAAGTTTTGCATTTCTTGCGGTTGCAGGGGAAAGTGCCAGGAGTGGAGGTTGGGTTGGTGGGGGGTGTGGATAAGGTGCATGTCCACGCCTTATCTTCACCATGGACATCCAGTCCCTGTAGACCTCCATTCCCCATCACGAAGGACTCAAAGCCCTCCACATCTTCCTTTCCCGCCATACCAACCAGTACCCTTCCACTGACACCCTCCTTCGACTGAGTGAACTGGTCCTCACCCTGAACAACTTTTCTTTCCAATTCTCCCACTTCCTCCAAACCAAAGGAGTAGCCATGGGCATCCTCATGGGCCCCAGCTATGCCTGCCTCTTCGTAGGATATGTGGAACAGTCCATCTTCCGCAGCTACACTGGCACCATCCCCCACCTTTTCGTCCGCTACATCGATGACTGTATCGGTTCTGCCTCGTGCTCCCACGAGGAGGTTGAACAGTTCATCCACTTTACCAACACTTTCCACCTCGACCTCAAATTCACCTGGACCATCTCAGACTCCTCCCTCCCCTTCCTAGACCTTTCCATTTCTATCTCGGGCGACCGAATCAACACGGACATTTACTATAAACCGACCGACTCCCACAGCTACCTAGACTACACCTCCTCCCACCCTGCCCCCTGTAAAAATGCCATCTCATATTCCCAATTCCTTCGTCTCTGCCGCATCTGCTCCCAGGAGGACC
>NC_057723.1:14915178-14954574 GCF_004010195.1 Chiloscyllium plagiosum | reverse complement strand
CATTTCCAACGCCCCTCCCCCAAGTCCCTCCTCCCTACCTTTTATCTTAGCCTGCTGGACACACTTTCCTCATTCCTGAAGAAGGGCTCATGCCCGAAACATCAATTCTCCTACTCCTTGGATGCTGCCTGACCTGCTGTGCTTTTCCAGCAACAGATTTTCAGCTCTAGCTTCTGAGCTATTCTACAGAGACACCTCACTAACTATCTGCCACCTGTACCAGCTCTAACATCTGTGCCACCAACTATCCCCTCACTCAATCTCTCCCTTTCCCTCATTCCAGGGGAAGACACCCCACTCTAGGGCAGAAAGGGCCCAGACGAGTGAAAAAGTGCTTATTATTTAGTTACTCACTTCCTATGAGGAAAGAATTCTGTTCCTTGCAAGGGAAGACCGGAAGTGCTCTGAGCGGGATGTCAAGACGTCCATATTCCCTCAAACCAATTAAGAACCATTCCTGGTACTACTATAACTCTCACATTAACCCCACTGTCTGGGCAATTCACTGCACATCACTTAAAACCAATGTGAACTGCAGCGTGAACTTTTAGTTCCAGATGTCATGGCCAGACCTCGAAGGTCGATGCAGAAGAAAAGGAAACTAGAGTGAATGCTGCTTCTAAGCATTGGCCTCAACCCCTTCTCTAACTCTCTCTCTCGTTTTTTTCAGGTACCTGCAGACATCAGTGGAGAAATGGTCGACTGCCAGACATCATCTCCTCCACCTTTGAGGGAGAATGCCCTGGAGAAAGCATCGGCAATCTTACTGCAATCATCCACCCCTCGCCGTCTTAGGTATTGGCATCCTGATGGGAATTATAGCACTAGATAGCTTGGGAGCAGAGGCTGGCAAGAACCTTGCTGTGACAGCTCTCCGGAGCTGGCTGAGGGAGAAACATGCCAGCCCGCTGGCACTCGGAGCACCATGGAGAGCAGGCACCTACCCAGCTCCAGCAGGAGACATTCAGGAGGTGTTGGCAATCAGGACTTCATTCATATGCACAGAGAGGAAGAGGAACCGCAGCCAGGCATATAAGAATAAATGTCCCTCACAGCTCAGACTGCGGGAGGACACTTGTGCTATAGGCAGCCAGCTGCCACTAGTGTACAATTGCCTGGCTGCCCTCATGAATAGGATAGTGGCTGCTATGAACAGCACATTCAGCACTCACAGGCTCTCCTGGAGAAGTGCATGTACCTGCACTCCATTGCCTTAGCCATGGCTCCCCAGTGTCAAAGATATAGCAATGGGATTGGGGAGGGAATATAGCGTACACATCAGATGTCCCTTCCTCACAACGTGACAGGGTGATACCATGAGGGACCCAGCTGTAGGAGGAATCACACACAGGCCATTTAGCTCTCAAGATACTCCCAAGGGGGCTGGCTCTACACCACCACCATTTTGAATCTTCTTAATTCTTGGAAGAGAAAGCCAAGAAGGGTCAACTTGCCTCTTGTAAGAAACTCCACAGCATGTTTTCTTTTATTCACTTGTGGGATATGAGTATTGCTGGCTGGCCAGCATTTATTGCTCATTCCCAGATTATGATATGATTTATTAATGTCACGTGCACTGAGACACAGTGAAAAATATTACCTTGCATGCAATACTGGCAGATCATACCATACAAAGTGCATCAGGATAACAGAACAGAGTAGAGAAGACAATGTTACAGCTGCAGAGAAGGTGGAGGTGAATTGCCTTCATGAACTGTTGCAGTCCACCTGCTGTGAGTTGACCCATAATACCCTTGAGAAGGGAATTCCAGGATTTTGACCCAGTGACAGTGAAGGAACAGCGATGTATTTCCAATTCTGGGATGGTGAGTGGCTTGGAAGGGTACTTGCAGGTAGTGGTGTTCCCATGAATCTGCTGCCCTGTCCTTCTAGGTGGAAGTGATCTTTTGTTTGGAAGGTGCTGAAGGAGATGAGTTACTCACCACAGGATTCCTAACCTCTGACCTGTTCTTTTAGTCACTGTGTATTTGTAGGAAGTCCAATTGAGTTTCTGATCAATGGTAACCCCAAGGATGTTGATAGTGGGGGACTCAATGATAGGAACTCCACTGAATGTTAAGGGGCAATGGTTAGATTGTCAGTTATTGGAGAAGGTCATCATCTGACATTTGTGTGCCACTCGTCAGCCATAACCTAGATATTGTCCAAATCTTGTTGGACCTGAACAAAGACTTCAGCATTTGAGGCATTGGGAATGGTGCTGAACATTGTGTGATCATTGGCAAACATCCCCAGTTCTGACTTCACGAGGGAGAGAAGGGAAAGCTATTAAAGGTGGGCAATAAATGCAAGCCTAGGCAGTGATGCCCAAGTCCTGTGAATGGATTTTTAATCATCCTTTGTATGGTTCAACCTAATCTGTCAATAAATTAATGAATAGATTGCTCAACATAAATTTTCAATGCTGCATCCTTTGGACTTTAGGAAGTGAAGTGTTGTACCAGCTTTAATGACCAGTATAAAGTGAAGTAATGGTTTTAGTGGGAACCAGTGGCTCAAAGGTGGAGGTGAGGGTGTGATTGAACAGATCAATAGCTGAAGAATTTTCATGGTGAATGACAGTCTGGAGATCAGATAGTTTGGAATTTGGAAGCTCTATTACTAGTGACATGGAGGCAGAGATTTTGTTCCTGAATAAACACAGAAGTGGAGTTGGGAGGGAATATTGGATCTGTGTCAAATGGGGTAGAAAGAAATAATCAGACTTGGACCTAACTGTTCTTCTCCTAAAGGGAGTAGATATGGGCGTCACTGCCTACGCTAGTGAAGAGGGAGATGGCACAGGGCAGGGTGACATTCGGCACACTGACACACAAGATGGCTGCTGAGCTATCAGTTGGCTAACTTGACACGCAAGATGGCCACCGGATCACAATATGGAGAGAAACAGCAGAGCAGATACAGACACTGCCTGAGGCCACCAGAATGCAGCACAATGCAATAGCAACCCAGTTGATTAGTTTAAGGCGGGTAGGGGAGAGAATTCACGCGAGTAACGTACACTACCCACTGAAGTGTCTGGGTCTAGTCAACACCTTTGACAAAAATGCTAACAGCTTGATACGGACTCAATACAAAATGCTAATAGCCAGGGCTGCAGTAATCATCCTTCTTAAGAAGAGTGATTAACATCCATTATTACAGCAATGGACTTCCACACAGACATTGAAACTGACAATGCCTATACTGAAACTGACAATGACCACATGGAATTTAACAAAGGCTGCGCTGGAACTGACAAAGACTGTATCGAAACTATCAACAATTCTGCAATGATTGCCATAAACAAACCATGTTATAAAGACAATAATCTCATCACTGACCTATTGTGTCACAAGAGGAATAAAAGTTTCTTGACGTGTGCTCCAGGTTGAGAGAAGACTCGCAGCTGACCACTCTGCTTTTGGTGTCTTTCTCTCCCCGGAGCTCTGGTATTTCCTTGTGCAATAAACTCTGCCATTGAACGCCGATTCTGACTCAGAGACTGGTGTTTTTCTCCACAACACTAGCATTTATTGTCCACTGTTAATAACCTTTCCTTCCCTCGATCATAAGGGATATATACCCAAATGGTAATGTTGAGTGGGTGACTAGGAATATGGATACTGAAATTTGGGAAAGAAATTTTGGGAAAATAGAGGGCAGTAAACTCAGGGGATTGAAGGCATAAAGAATTGAGGTGGAGGTTGATATCACTGAGAAAGAGAAGGGTCTCAATGCAGATGGTGAAGGATAAAAGCTTTGAAGGTATCTTACTGAGTAACTTGGCATGGTATTTGGGTGGGTGGAAGAGAATGAGGATTTGAATTAAGAGAACTTATTCTTAAGGTACGTACGCCTAGCTTGAATTATACTTTCAATGAAGCACTAACAGTCAAACAATTGTTCACCTGTTCTATTCTTTAAAGGTAACCTTGTTAAGAAATTTTGGCAGGATCATATTTGGTAACAGCCTCTTCAATAGTCAAGATCTTACTTGCTGTGTGAACTTGGCTCATAAGGTGGATAATTAATATCACCCTGAAAGGCAGCTTGTGAGGTAATGATTCAGTTTGTAAGAAGCTATTATGGTTATTCAAATTAGATCATTCTTCAAGATTTTCAAAAGCCAACTCACTAAAATGAAGCTTTCAACTTCAGCAAGGATACATGGAAAGGTTTGAAGACCGTTTCGTATTCCACTGTACATTTTTGCACATTCTAATTTCCCCATTCGACAAACAACTTGTGATGGGTGAAACCTTCAATTTCAGCATTAATGTAAAACAGATGGAAATAACTTGATTATTATACATGCTAGCTGGTTTGGTTTTTCCAGTGATTGGATGTATGTGGGTTCTCGGCTAGGAAAGCAGTTCTGATCTGAAAGTATTTTTTTTAAGTACTTCATCTCATCTCATTGGTCAGGAGGCAAGTAGAACCATAGCTTGAGTTGTCCATGGTTTCAGTGTGTGGGCAGCCAATACCCAGCGAAACAGGAAATTTAATTTTACACCCTCGCTCTCTCTGTCAGATACACATATACATAATGCCAGTATTCCTCATTAATGTACATTAAAGCTATTATGCTATGGCTTAGTCAATCAATCTGCTTAACTGATTTCAGATCTCTTTTGCTGGTATTTGCCTTTCCTTATAATTGTGACCTGGCACAACGTTTTCCCCTGACAGTAAATGGTAAAACATTACAGGTAGCAGAACACCTGTAATAGGTGCCTTCAGAATTATGCTAGTCCTTACAGGCATAGCTTTTCCCATTGATCATTATGTTTCTTAATTTCAGGGTTGCTGCTTTTAATTTGCCTGCCTAATTTGCTGTTAATTTTATGAGCCTTAAAAGTCTTGAAAAATCTCATATGTGAAACCTTTTCAAAAGCCTTGTGAAAATCCAAGGCAATTATTTTAACTGCTGTGTCCATATCCACTAATTTAAGTTATTCAACAAGTGTTCTCTGGGTAAATTACACCTGATACATTATGGAATCGTATGCAACATACATTTCTCGAGGTTCTATTTGGTGGTTTGGTTGACCATACCCATTATACCTATCAGGCATTGTAATTGGCTAAAGCATTCCTGAGCTGGGGCTGGGGTGGGGTGGTACTTTGTCAAACTTCCTGCATTGATCTCGTGCCATTCACGAGCTTGTCTAAATGTCTCATGTGATCTCATCTTCAGCTGATGAGTATTACATTAGTCTCTGAGTTTGTAAGCTCTCGATTTAAATTCAGATACCTGGTCTTGAACACTGGGAGATAACTTGGGAGTCCTCCTGTCTGACTGCTGTAACTTTCAGAAAAAATATTCCTCACATTGTGTTCTGCTAAAATTGCAACATAACAGTTGGTTAGCCATGATGCAGGCAGAGAGGAAATTTAAGTTTTCACTTTAGCCCCAAGCTCCAGCAGAAACCAGCTTTTCCCCAACCAGTCCCCACAACACACACAGACACACACGCACACACTCACACGCATGCATGCACAAAAGAGTACAACTACTATGCCTACCTACAGTGTTTCATTCTCAGAGGTGTCATCTTCTGTATAAGACATAAAACAAAGACTTTTCAAAAAAGCTATACTAGATATTTTCTCAGCCTGTTCAGAGAAGTTATTACACACCTCTGGAGCAGGTGGGACTTCAACCCAGGTTTCCCGATCCAAAGGTAGAGACATCAGTGAAATAAATTCCCAGAGACCGGTATCCCATCACCAAGTCATCCTTTATTTATACATGGACAGTTCTTGACACTGATCCAGCTTCCTCAGAGCCAGCTCTCACAGTGAACAGAATCTCTGATGCTCCTGTTTCTATCTATCATCTAGGGCTCCCTGATTAGACCAGATTAGCAGCCTCAATCATGGAACTCATATTCTATTAGACCCACCTGACTGACCTTATTGCAATCACTACAACCATTACTGCACCACAAGAACTATCCCATTACACTAGTTGAGGAAGATCAAATCAAGGCACCTGGCAAATATTTCCCCTTGAGCCAACGGTATCAAAACAAATTGGCTGGTCAAATTGCTATCTGTGAAATCTTGCTCTGTGCAATTTGGTTGCCACATTTTCTTCTGTAATAATGACCATTGCATTTTATGAATAAAAAAAATGCCTGCAAAATGTTTTGGGACATCCTGAAGATGTTGAAAGTATTATATAAGCGCAATATCTTTTTCAATAGCCTCCTGATGCTAGGATTGCGCATGTAGAATGACCTACTCATTGAGTGAAAAAGGATATTCTGTTCCAGTGTTATTGTAAAAGCTGCCTTGCACAGACAACTGCACATGCTATTTCCTTTTAATTTCCCTGATCTGCATTGCTTCAGCCCATTAGAATGATACCTGCACCTGCTGTAGATACCACCCTGAACCAGTTGCTAAGGACTCCACCCTGATAGATCAAAGTTAAAACTGTGCCAAGATTACAACAGGTTCCTTGGAATCTCAGCACCAAATTAGATGTTTAGAAAGCGATATGACATCAATTAGTGTAGAAATTAGATGAGTATGAACATTATTCTTGGAGACAGTGTGTCTGGAACAGAGCATCGTATATTACAAAGGAAATTGTAACAGGCACGGTGCATTTTCAGGGATAGGAGACAAAGCAACAGATATTTCACTGTGGACATTCAACACTTAGTTTTCGATAATGTTTAAAGAGTTACAAAGTATAATGGGACTTCATTCAAACTGACTAAGGCAACAAAATTTGCCACGATCTGTGCATTCAATTTGAATGCCTGCTTGTTGAAATTCAGGAAACGGGCTCAGCAGGTGAGAGTTCAGCTTTCTCTGGTATCTCAGCCAGTAAGGGTCGGAGTGGTGTAGCCAATTAAATAAAGAAGATAGCAGGCTCAGGCTCCAGTCTGAATTTAAACAAAACCCATCTATCCATTTTAAAATAGTTCAGCGCAGTGAAACACTTGTATTAATTTCAACCTGAAACAATCAGGATTAATTAATCTCAGCCGAGTTGGTAAAAGTGCTGGATTAAGAGCTCGTGGTGTGGGAGAGTGAAAGCAGAGAGTGGGAGACATGGTTCAAAACAGCTACAGGCCTGGTGCAGAGTAACTGTGCAGCTTGAGATACAATGAACAAAAAGAGAAACTGCTGGAGAAACCCTGCAGGTTTGCAGTACCTGTGAAAGTTAAATTCAAGATGACAGCAGAGTAGAACACTCCAGCCAGAGCTTATCTGCTCTGTCAACTCCTTTTCATTTTTCTTCCTTTTTTTAAAAATCTCTCGTGTTTTTTTTTCTCTCTGTCTTTTTCTCTTCTGCCAGTGGCCTGGAGTGTGGGCAGCCAGGAGCTCGGAGCAGAGTGAGAGTGATGGTGGACGAGCCTGGAGAGGAGATGGCTACATGTTGGGCATCGGTGGAGCCCTGTCAGACCATTTGGAAACCCTTCTAAACAGACTATTATGTCTATCTTTTTAGCTTTACTTCTTATTTTCCTAACTTATGCTTATAAGATATATATTTGCAATGTAGTGTAACGTTTTACTTTATTTTCTTTTTTCTGTACCTAAGATTGTTCCGAGTTACATTGTACCTAAGATGGTGCCGTGTGTTGGCGACATTATACACTTTTCACTGTATTCCTGTTCTTTTGTAACTTGAGTATACGTGACAATAAAACTAATTCTAATTCTAAGAGAAAACAGAGTGAATATTTCAAGTCCACTGACGCTACTTCAGAAGTGAGTTCTGTCTTCTCTTCACAGATGCACCTCAAATTTATCTAAATTAAACTCCATCTGCCACTCCTCAGCCCATTGACCCATCTGATCAAGATCCCGTTGTACTCTGAGGTAACCTTCTTTGCTGTCCACTACATCTCCAACGTTGGTGCCATCTGCAAACTTACTAACTATACCTCCTATGTTCACGTCTAAATCACTTATATAAATAATGAAAGGCAGTGGACCCAGCACCGATCCATGGCAAATCAGAGCAGGACTTGTACACTTAATGGTAGGCTCCTGGAAAGTGTTGCTGAATGAAGAGACCTTGGAGTGCAAGTTCATAGTTCCTTGAAAGTGGAATCACAGGTCGATAGGATAGTGAAGAAGGCGTCTCAAATGCTTTCCTTTATTGGTCAGAGCACTGAGTATAAGAGTTGGGAGGTCATGTTACAGTTGTACAGGATATTGGTCAGGCCATCTTTGGAACACTGTGTGCAATTCTGGTCTCTCTGCTATAGGAAGGATGTTGTGAAATTTGAAAGGATTCAGAAAAGATTCACAAGGATGTTGCCAGGGTTGGAGATTTTGAGCTATAGGAAAAGGCTGAATAGGCTGGGCTGTTTTCCCTGGAGCATTAGAGGTTGAGGGTTGACCTTACAGAGGATTATAAAATCATGAGGGGCATGGATAGGGCAAATAGACAAAGTCTTTTCCCTGGTGTAGGAGATAATCTAGAACTAGAGAGCGAAGGTTTAGGGCTAGAGGGGAAAAATTTAAAAGGGACCTAAGGGGCAACATTTTCACGCATAGGGTGGTGTGTGTATGGAATGAACTGCCAGATGAAGCGGTGGAGGCTGGTACAATTACAGCATTTAAAAGGCATCTGGATGGGTATATAAATAGGAAGGGTTTGGAGGGATATGGACCAAATGCTGGCAAATGGGACTCGGTAACATTAGGATATCTGGTCAGCACAGACAAGTTGGACTGAGGGGTCTGTTTCTGTGCTGTACATCTCTATGCGTCTATGCTGACAGACCTGCTTAGTTTCTCCAGCAAGTTCCGTTTTTGTTTGTTTCAGATTTATTTGTTTCAGATCTCCAGTATTCACAGTCCTTTGGTTTATTTAAGCTAGAAGTGCCATGTCTTCAGAACCAAAAGCCACGAATCTTCTTTTGCCACCAAAATCTTTTGTAGTTCTGCTCCACCTGAATAAGAAATGGTTGTGGTTGTTGGTCACTGAATGGTGAAACAGGTATTAGGGCTGAATGGCCTACTCCTGTTTCAATGTTTCTATGACCTGACTTCAAGTGTGAATTAGTTTGCTTCAGTAATAATGGAACTTAAGCAATGGGCCCCAGTTGTATCCCACAGAGACTTTTTGGGATTTTCTTACGAGAAGAATTCTTTATCATCAGTGGTACTTGGTTTAATCCTGATATCTGTAATTTCTTGTTAATAGCTTTGACTCTTTATCCTGAAGGAACTTTCAATGGTACCTTGTAATAAATTATGCCTGGTAGCCATGACAGAAGTCCACCAGAATTTGCCTGCTTTCATTCTTGACCTCTGTTAATAGAGTTTAGGATTTTGTACTATTTACTAACTGGTCTCTAAATTTGTTCTTCATTGTTGTCATTATTATCATTGCTAATGTAGTCAATGTGGTAATGCAAGCAATGGCCAAGTGGCGTACAGCAAGTCCCACACACACAAATGTGAAAGTGATCTGATAATGTAATCGCCAGTTCTGAAAATAGCCACTGGACTTGAAATGCTAACTCTGTTTTCCCTTCAGAGGTGTTGCTAGACCTGTTGGATTTCTCCAGCAACTTTTGTTTTTGTTTGTTTCAGATCTCTTCACATCTATACTTCTTTATTTGACTTGAATACTTTAATAATGTTGGTTAATGTGTAAATTTTAGCAAGGAGAACACCGCTAATCTCTTTCAAACCATTGCCACTGGTTCTTTCACATTCATCTGTGCTGACAGACAGGGTCTTGGTTTACTGTCTCGCTGAAAGGCAAAACTGCTGAAGGGGTTGCCCCCTCGTACTGCACAGAAATGTTGGACTAGATTTTGTGCTCAAGTGTCTGGAGTTTATCTTGACCTCACAACCTGAAGTCTTGAACCATGGCTTCTGAGGTGAGCAAGATTTAAAGACGGGGAGTTTCAAAAGAAAAATCAAATTTTGTTTGCCTGGTTATGCCCTGAAACTTCAGCGTTGGAGGCCTTCTGACTTCTCTCTTTGGACAGCATTCAATTTGCAGCTGGCAGATATTACTACTGCCTTAAGCATTGCTTGATCTGCAAATTGCAGCACAGCCTCCTGCTCCCAAGCACTGACATATATGTAAACTGTGGTAGAGAGTCATGTCTGTGCAAGGGGGTTACTCACCTATGAAAGCAACTTCAGCACAGTTATACAGAAAGGTTCAGATCACAAATGACACAAATAATGTCTAGGAGATGGAAACAAGGAAAATTAATACTTATTAACTAAGTTTCTAAAGGTCTAAAACATTTTGGAAGTCCAAGAATAGAAAAGCAAAGTACTGCAGTTGTTAGAAATCTGAAATCAAAGCAGGTAGCGCTGAAGAAACTGAGCAGGTCAGGCAATATCTCTGGAGATAGAAACCCCTGTATTAACATTTTGAGTCGCTATGACTCGTATTCAGAAAGCCTGTCTTCTAGCACTTTCTGCTTCTATTTCAAAATTCCAAGAATATTTGACTGCACCTTGTGCCTGAAGCTTTGCTTTCACTGTCATAAGATTTTTTTCACAGAGCACTCAAACATCATTCTCTCAATTAGCAACGACTCCTGATGGATATAACACTCACATTGATTGCTGACAAGTGACTCCGGAAGAAAAGTGCAAGACAGGACAATATTATCTCCACGGGAGTTTAGAAACAACAGTATACTCTGTTTTTGTGCAAGCAACCCACCTCTGGTGAGAGGCTGAAGTTCAGAGTTAGCAGGAGAATAAGGGTCATGATTCCTATTCAATTAAAGATATAAGGGGGACAGGCATGGAGGTAGGTCAGATTTTTTAATTCACTTGTGGGATGAGAACATCACTGGCTGGCCAGCATTTGTTGCCCTCACTCGTTGCCCTTGAGAAGATGGTGGAGAGCTGCCTTCTTAATCCGTTGCAGTCCACATACTGCCCTGAGGGAGGGATTTGCAGGATTTTGACCCAGTGAAGGAGCAATGACATATTTCCAAGTTAAGATGGTGAACAGCTTGGAGGGTGTTCCCATGTATCTGTTGCCCATGTCCTTCTTGATGGAAGTGGTCATGGGTTTGGAAGGTGCTCTCTAAGGATATTTGGTGTATCTTGTAAATAGTATACACAGCATTAGTGGTGGAGGGAGTGGAGCTTGTGGATGTGGTGCTAATCAAGAGCTCTGCTTTGTCCTGGATGGTGTTAAGCTTCTTGAGTGTGGTTGGAGCTGCACCGTTTGGCCAGTGGGGAGTATTCATCACGATCCTGATTTGTGCCTCATAGATAGGGGACAGGCTTATGGGGAATGAGGAGGTCAGTTACTTGTCACAGTATTTCAAGCATCTGACCTGCACTTGTGGCCATTGTGTTTACGTGATGAGTCCAGTTGAGTTTCTGGTCAATGGTAATCTCCAGGATGTTGATAGTGGGGAATTCAGTGATGGCAACACCAAGAGGCTGTGATTAGATTGTCTCTTATTGGAGATGATCATTGCCTGGCATTTGTGTAGTGTGAATGTTACTTGTTAGCTCAAGCCTGGATATTGTTCAGATCTTGGTGTATTTGAATATAGACTTCTTCAGTATTGGAGGAGTCATGAATGTGCTGAACATTGTGTAATCATTGGTGAACATTCCCATTTCTGACCTTATGATGGTGGGAGAGAGACCTAGGGGTTCAGGTACATAGTTCTTTGAAAGTTGTGTCACAGGTAGACAGGGTGGTTAACAAGTTATTTAGCACACTAGCCTTCATTGCTCATGTTGATGTAGTATAGGATGTTGGTGAGGTCACTTTTGGAGTACTGTGGGCAGTTCCAGTCTTGGTGTAGGAAGGATATTATTAAATTGGAGAAGTTTCAATAAAGATTTACTAGAATGTTGCCGGAATGAAGGGTTTGAATTATAAGGAAAAACTGGATAGGCTGGGACATTTTTCACTGAAGTATAGGAGGTTGAGAGGTGACCTTATAGAGGCTTATATAATCATGAGGGATGTAGACAAGATAAATAGCAAAGATCTTATCCCTAGGATTGGGGAGCTCAAAACTAGGAGGCATATTTTTAAGGTGAGAGGAGAAAGATTTAAAAGGGACCTGAGGGGCAACTTTTTTCACAAGAGGATGGTTTCTATGTGGAATGAACTGCCAAAAGAAGTGGTAGATGCAGGTATAGTTAGAACATTTAAAAGGTATTTGGATAGACATATAAGTAGAAAAGGTTTAGAGAAATATAAGCCAAATGCAGGAAATTAGGACTAACTTGGTCAGCATAATCGAGTTGAACTGAAGGGTCAGTTTCCCAGCGGTATGGTTTTATGACTCTATGAGTCTAAGCAATTGAATATGTTTAGGCCTGCAACATTACCCTGGGGAACTCTTGCAGAGCTGAGGTGACTGATGTCCAAAAACTGAAAATCAAAACCATCTTCCTATGTGTCAGGTATGACTCAAACCTGCAGGGAGTTTGCCTTCTGATACCCATTGATTCCAGTTTTGCTACTGTTCCTTGATGCCGCACTCAGCCAAATGTGGCCTTGATGTCAAGGGATGTCACTCTCACCTCCTCTCTGGAATTCATCCATGTCTGAACCAAGGCTATAATGAATGGCCCTGATGGAACCCAAACTGGGCTTCAGTGAGCGGTTTACTGGCAAGCAAGTGCTATTTGATAGCACTGTTAAGAGACTTTCTATCACTTTACTGATGATCAAGAGCTAACTGATGGGGCGGTAATTGCCTGGAGGTTGGATTTGTCCTCCTTTTTATATATGGAACGTATCTGGGCAATTTTCCATATTGTCAGGTAAATGCCTGTGTTGCAACTGTATTGGATCAGTTTGGCTAGGGGAGCAGCAGGTCTAGAACACATGTCTTCAGTACTGTTGTAGAATGTTGTCAGTGCCCACAGCCTTTGCAGTATCCCGTGCCCTCAACCATTTTTTGATATCATATAGGGTGAATCAAATTGGCTGAAGACTTGAATCTGTGATGCTGGGGTCACCGGAGGAGGCCGAGATGGATCATCCACTCTGGCTGAAGATTGCTGCGGATGCTTCAGCCTTATTTTTTGCACTAATATGCTGTGCTCTTCCATCATTGAGAATTGGGATATTTGTGGAACTTCCTCTTCCGTGAGTTGGTTAATTGTCCATCACCATCCATGACTGAATGTAACTGGACAGCATGATCTGTTGGTTGAAAATGAG
Organism: Chiloscyllium plagiosum; assembly: GCF_004010195.1. NCBI lineage: Eukaryota > Metazoa > Chordata > Chondrichthyes > Orectolobiformes > Hemiscylliidae > Chiloscyllium > Chiloscyllium plagiosum. The sequence goes on along the minus strand of NC_057723.1, from coordinate 14,941,415 downwards.
TTGAAACATGACACTCAATCAGATATACATGATTTGGAGATGCCGGTGTTGGACTGGGGTGTACAAAGTTAAAAATCACTCAACACCAGGTTATAGTCCAATAGGTTTAATTGGAAGCACACTAGCTTTCGGAACGACGCTCCTTCCTCACCTGATGAAGGAGCGTCATTCCGAAAGCTAGTGTGCTTCCAATTAAACCTGTTGGGCTATAACCTGGTGTTGTGTGATTTTTAACTTAGATATACACAACAGCCATTATTGATGCTGCTGGCCATGAGGATGAGATGCAGGATTTAAATTAAAATATTTTACTGTAGCAGTGTAAAATGAAATATCCCTGTGAAGGAGATCCTCACCTGATCAATGTTAATCTGGATCTAGCAATGGAGACTGAGAGGGAGTGGAGGCCATTTTCTGGATGGTGCAGTAGAAAACAACCTTGCCTTGCAGCTGGGATACCTCTCTGTTGGGTGCCACGTCCCCTATTCTCCAAATGTTCCTCCTTTCTTATCTCTGGCCCCTAGTCTTCTTCTAGAACCCTTCCATCCTAAAGGACCGCACCTGACTGGAAGGCTATATTAAGCAGGGGCCACCACAATGACGGAGACTCCTGCAGGACAAGATTGGGGCGGCATCACCTGAACTGCCTAGACCCTGGGCTCAGTGCCGTCTGCGTCTGTGATACCCATCAGTTGTGAATTTGAAGTTTTGCTTAGTCTTGGCAAAGAGGCAAATGGTGCAGATGCCTGTGGGATGTCATAGAGGTTAAGGTTATGGTTAATGTAAGGGTTAGTGTTAAGAGGGCACTGATATCTATGACTCAGTGCCTAGAGGGTGGCAATATCCTTCCTCACTGAATCTCAATCAGCTCCAGCTAACTCCGCATCCACCCGTGCATTCTGTTTCCAGGATAGTGTCTCCTTTTCCTTTGTGCCCATCGTCAGTCTCCTCTGGCCTCCTGGTGACTGGTGCTCTGTTCTTCAGGCTGTTGCTCCTCATTCCCCTTGGCCTTGATTTCTGAGGGTACAGTACCCAGTTCCAGCTGCAGCTTTCTGGTGCTCAGTTGGAGTTGGTAAAACTCTTGCCCACTGCTTTGATGTTCATGCAATACCAAGAGGCTGACAACCCAATGAACTGGCAAAGGTCTTCACATTGAAGCCTCTCCTAAACTACAAAGCACTGCAGTAACTTTCGCTTGAAAAGGATAAAAGCTCTTTCACCTACGATCAGCATTTAGACCGACCATTAGTAATTAGTCTGATCTCCCTGATTAGCCCTGATGTGGTTTACAGTAGCCCTTCAGCTGATCTGTAGCAGATATCTCCAAAATGCCAGCTTCTTTCATGAAGACATTCAGAAAAGAATGACTTCCATGAGTCCTTGATGATCTTAACTGGCTACAATTAGAGCGACAGTGCTTTTGTACACATCTCTGTCAACGCCAAGATTTCTCATGTGAGAAGCACTGTCAGTGTGTTACTCTCAGGGGCTCTGGGTTATTCCCGGGCAGCTTGTGGTTGGGGTATAGTCCAAGCATTCCCCCTTTCTAAATTCTTTTAATTAACCTGTTCAGGCATGTTCTGCCACACCTCCATGGCCAATGGGACTTACACATGTACGTTCTTGCCCAGAGGTAGGGATGCTACCACAGTGTCACAAGTATTCTACTCCTCCTTGCTACTCTTCTTTAAACATTGAGCAGATTAGACAACTCCTGGTGAGGCACTGTGATTGAGGTACAAATCAAACGGTCAATGGAATTGTACATAACCATAACAGAATCTTATTAAAATTAAGTAACAATGTCACCTCCAGTGGTGATGTATCCAACCCCTTTGGAGATAATTGGCCACTAAAGGCCTCAGGATTCTGCATTCTGTTTCTTTATGGACATCCATGTGTGGACAGAATCACGGAAGAGGGCTAGATAGTCGGTTACTACAACCCCCTCCATGGCCCTCTGCCTGGATCTTTGTTAACCAGTTTGGCCCAGCCTATGAACAGGCCCATGAGGAAGTCCTCTGACTTCCCCCAACCTCATCTCAGAGATCAGGAGTCCTCTTAGATATTCCTAGACACTTCCAAATCAATCTGCTCAGAGATGTTGTTACATCCTTCTGGAGCGGCTGGGACTTGAACTCAAGATTGCAGGTTCAGGGGTAGGGACACTATCACTGTGTCAGAAGAGCTGAAAAACTCTTCATTTCCATGCTGAATCTAGCAAGCAGCCTGATGATTAGCATTGGAGAATAGACTACCAGTGAGCTTTAACAAGAAAGGCACTTGTCTCACATAACACAAGGCAGATTATTGCATGTTAATAATGGGTACAAATTACACTGACAATGTATGCATAATTACTATAACTCCCAGAAGCCAAAGATGGCACATTTGTCTCCATCAGAACTTTGTGCGAGATTGCCCGATTCTTCACTCAAAGCTTTGTGACCAAATTGAAGATTAATCCAACTTCACACAAATAGCTTTCAGAAACATTGTACAACGAATGCCGCTAAACACAATGTCAATGCCATTTATTTTGGCTGGATTTGGACCATGTAAGTCTGACTTTATGTGTAAACATCTGCGTAGCCATGTAGAATAAATTTCTCAACCTATTTATTTTTTAAAAATGCCGGGAAATCTGCTGACCTTATATCAGGCACAAAAAACGGGCACTTTGCTAAATGGGCATTCTGGCTTCCCAAGAAAGATTATTAGATCCTTTCGACATAAAAATTGTGAGAGACCCCATCTACGTTTGTGGCTGTCTTTGAAAATCAGTAGGGGCCACCTCAAATGCAGCTGACTCTGCGCTGGGAACACGATCAAGAAGAGTTTGATATTTTTAAAGCAATATTTCACTGACTATTGGATCCATGAGAAGCTGGAATGCTCCTCATGCAATCGCAGTAATATTAAAACTGTTGACTGCCCAAGTTCAGGCCATTCCTGATCAATACCCTCTCTCTCAATCATTCCTTTCCCCGACAATTGTAAGCCTCAATTACCTCTCAACGCCCTCTCTCAATTACATTCGCTCAACTCATGATCACTCTCACTGCCACTCCCTTCAGTTAGCACCCCCCACCAAACTCCTTCTCCTTGCTGCCCTCTGTCATCATTGCTCTTCATCACTGGTCTCTTTTGTCCCCTCTAAACCATCCACGCATCACTGCTCCTCTCGACCCACACTACATGCGACCCAGGGACTGGATTAGTTAGGACAATATTCATTGGAGTTTAGAATAATGAGGTGGAGAATAAGGAATGGCTCTCATAGAAAGTTGTAAAATTCTAACAGGGCCAGACACGTAAGCATATGTTCCTGGGGAGTCCAGAACTAGGGATCACAGTCTAAAGATATGGAGCAGGCCATTTAAGACTAAGATGCGGAGAAATTTCTTCACCCCAGAGAGTAGTGAGCCTGTTGAATTCTCTGTCACAGAAAGCATTTGAGGCCAAAGCATTTAATGTTTTGAAAAAGGGGTTTGACATAGTTCTTAGGCTGAAAGGATCAAAGGGTATGGGTGAAAGTGGAAACAGAATACTCAGTTGGATGACTGACCATGGTCATATTGAATTGCAGGGTCAAAGGGAGAAATGGCCTACTCCACCTCCCATTTTCTGTACTTCTAGCATCAGATATGTTATGATCATACCCACTTCATGGTGGCACGGTGGTTCAGTGGTTAGCACTGCTGTCTCATAGTGCCAGGGACTCAGGTTTGATTCCAGCCTCAGATCACTGTCTGTGTGGAGTTTGAATATTCTCCCTGTGTCTGTGTGGGTTTCTTCCGGGTGCTCCAGTTTCTTCCCATAATCCACGTTATGTGAATTGGCTATGCTAAATTGCCCGTAGCGTTCAGGGATGTGTAGATTAGGTGCATTAGTCAGGGGGAAAGGTAGAATAATGGGGAATCGGTTTGAGTGGGATACTCTTTGGAGGGTCAGTGTGGATTTATGAGCCGAAGGGCATGTTTCCACACTGTAGGGATTCTAGGATTCGCACCCATTGCTGCCACAATGTGCTTACGATATCATTTGTGGGATTTTTGCTGATGCAAACTGACTGCCATATGACCTAAAATCAACAATTATATACTACCTTTTGCGACCATCAGGCATTTCAAAGCACATTACACCAATATTTACCTAAATTACAACAATGGCAATATTTCAGGGCCATAAAATTTGGATGTAATATACTGTGGAAATCCTTAGATCAAGAAAGGCGATGTACACACCTAATTGTTTCTTTAAATATAGGAAGCCCTCAGATCATGCAAATATTTGTAAATGCACTGATATCTCAAAATTCAGAGTATGTTATTAACGGATTTTGTGCAAAAGGAAAACCGCATTTTTTTACGACTTAGTGGCTTATTACAACATGGTGTTTCCAACTTTTGAGAAGAAATTATCATCCAATTTTGTTTCTTAAACTCATGGCTGAAATATAAATTGATTCAAAAACAACACATTCACTGTTTGTTTTATTTAATCACTGCATATGTAGGAGATGCCATATTTTTTTCTTAAATTTTAAGGAGGATTTGTGTAGCAATGTTCTACAATTTCAAGATAATCATAATTTGAAGTGAATGGCAGTTGCAATAACAGCATCAGAATGCATGGTATATGGTGATGGAACATTAAAAATTGTTTTATTTTAGCGTTGTGCAGTTCAAAGCATAAAGGCATTAATAAAAAAGTTCTGTTTACAGATTATTTGTTTAAGGTGAACTATAGATTAGATTATCTAGTGTGGAAACAGGCCATTTGGCCCAACAAGTCCACACCGACCCTCTGAAGAGTAACTCACCCAGACCCATTTCCCTCTGACTACTGCACTATGGACAATTTAGCATGGCCAATTGACTGAACCTGTATATCTTTGGATTGTGGGAGGAAATCCACGCAGACTTAGGGAGAATGTGCAAACTCTACACAAACAGACAGTCACCTGAGGAATCAAACTCGGTCTCCTGGCGCTCTGAGGCAGCACTGCTAACCACTGAGCCATCATGCCGCCCTAAAAGATTCCCCTCAGTCTCCTATACTAAAGAAAAAAGTCCTAGCTTGTCCAATCTCTCCCTATAACTCAGATCCTTGCATCCTGGCAACATCCTTGTAAATTTCTTCTGCAATTTTTTCAGTTTAAAAACATCCTTCCTATGGCAAGGTGACTAAAACTGAACACAATACTCCAAGTGCAGCCTCACCAACATCCTGTAAAAATGCAATACAATTTCCCAACATCTATACTCAATGCCCTGACTGAAGGCCAGTGTCCCAAAAGCCTTCTTCATTGCCCTGTCTACCTGTGACTCTACTTTCAGAGAACTATACACCAGAACCCAAAGGTCCCCCCGTTCCACCATATTGGTTAAGACCCTACCATTCACCATGAAACTCCTATCCTGATTTGACATTGCAAAATGCAACATCTCACACTTATCCATATTAATCTCCATTTGCTATTTCTCAACCCACTTCTCCAGCTGATCAAGGTCCTGCTGCAATTTCTGATATCCTGCTTCACTGTCCATGATACTGCCTTTTAGTGTCATCTGTCAACTTAATAATCATGCCTTGTACATTCTCATTCAAATCATTGATATAGATAACAAACAGTAATGGGACCAGCACCGACCCCTGATGCTCTCCACTCGTCACAGGCCTCCAGTCCGACATGCATCCTTCCACTGCTACCCTCTGCTTCATACCATCAAGGCTCCCAATTGTGTATCCAATTTGCCAGCTCCCCCTGGATTCTATGCAATCTAACCTTCCAAAGCAGCCTATCATCTGGAACCTTATCAAAGACCTTACTAAAATCTGCCCTTGTCAATCTTCCTGGTCACTTCATCAAACAACTCTAACAAATTTGTAAGGCATGATCTCCGACGCACAAAGCCATGCTAACTATTCCTAATCAAACCCGGTCTTTCCAAATGCATGTATATCTTATCTCTCCGAATCTTCTCAAGTAACTTACCTACCACAGATGTTAGGCTTACTGGTCTATAGTTCCCAGGTTTTACTTTGCAGCCCCTCTTGAAAAAAGGCACAACCTTCGCTCCCCTCCAATCTTCCAGGACCTCACCCATGGCTAATAATGATATAAAAATATCAGCCAGGATGCCTGCAATTTCTTCTCTAGCCTGTTGCACTGTTCTTGGATATATCTGTTCAGGACCAGGAGATTTATTCACCTTCATGCATTCTCATACATTCAACACCTCCTCTGTGATACAGAGTGTCCCCAAGATATGACCACTAACTTCCCCATGTTCCCAAGGTGTTGGGTTTTGGCAATTGCACTGTGTACTCGACATCTGAGTTTGCTTGCATCGGTCTTTGTTTCCAGAACAACATTGGCATCTCACAAAAAAACTGCTTTTCTGTGTTGCTAAAAGTTAGCGATATAAATACAACTTCTGTTTCAAAGGATGTTTTATATTTCAAAGTCAATTTATTCCTGAGATTCATCTGAATAGTCTTTAGATTAGATTCCCTACAGTGTGGAAACAGGCCCTTTGGCCCAACAAGTCAACAAGAGGTTTTCGAAAATTACATTGCAACTGTTACACAGGCAGCACAAAATTTGATTTTCACATTCTACATGTCCAGTGGAAACCAGCAGACATCAAGTTCAAATGTCCTGAGTTATTGCCCACTTTGAAATTTACAGGACGTGAGTTTGACCTGCACTCATAAAGGCAACACCTATTCTGTTAGACCTGCTGAATGTTCAAAGCATTTTCCTTTTGCATTGGCGAATTTTAAAATTGAAGTTTTGTAATACTGGGAGCCAGTGTAGGTCAGCAAGCACCGAGATGGCGGATGAATAGGATTTGGTGCAGTTTAGGATACGGAGTGCAGAGGTTCTGACAAACTCAATTAATATCAGACATAAGATATGGGAGCTGATCAGGAGAGAACTGAAGTAGTCAAATTCAGAGTTTCAGCACCAGATGAGCAGAAGCAGGGGGTATAATTGGGCCATGTGACAGAAGTGTAAGTCAGCAGTTTTGATGTTGGAGTAGACAATAGTTTAAAATATCATCACAATGTCAAAGACACCAAGGCTTTGCATGGCTCAGTTCAGGCATGGACAACAGGACCCTTTGTTACACGCAAGTATGGGGTCCTGATGACATCACCATGACCCATCTGCTATTTTAACCCACCCGAGAATGAGAAAGCTGCTTCAGTCAAGCTTTGGCCTGAACAGAGGTACAATTTATGGAGGCTGAAGGTGCAGGAAAACAATTCCAATCTTCAAAAAGCAAGCCTAAGTAGATTTGTTGTGGTGACAAGCAATAAGTCCAGAAGCTGCTTAAAATATGAACAAGGAACAGGAGTAGGCTATTCAGTCCATTGATTGTACTCTTCCCTTTAATAAGATAATGGCTGATCTCATTCCAACCTCAAATTCATATTCCTTCATAACCCTGAAAACCTTTCACCACCTACTTACCAATAGTCTGTCCAGCTACTCTAGAAAATTCAATAATTTGATTTATTGAAGTCACATATACCCAAGAAGTGTGAAAAGCTTTGTTTTGTGAGCAATATGGGCAGATCATAGCAAATAAGGAAGCACAGATCATACGGTGCTTAGACAGAGCAAGGCATACAAGTTGCGCTGTACAGGAGGTGTGCAAACCAAGATGAACATTAACAAAATCAACATTGTTTGAAATTACAGAGTCCATTCATCAATCTAATAACAGCAGAGAAGAAGCTGTCTTTGTACCTGTTGGTGCATGAGTTCAAGCCTCTGTATCTTCTGCCTAATGGAAGAGGTTGTAGGAGAGCATTATTGGGGTAGGAAGGGTCTATAATGATGTTCACAGCCCTTCCGTGGCCAGGAGAAGTGTAAATGGAGTCAATGGAGAGGAGGTTGGCTTCTGTGATGGTCTGGGCTGTGCGCACAACTTTCTGTAGGTTCTTATGGACCTGGGCAGAGCAGTAGTCGCACCAGGCCATGATACACTCAGATAGTATGCTTTCTATGGTGCATCTGTAAAAGTTGATGAAGGTCCTTATGGACAAGCCAAATGGACATGCCAAAGCTGCCTGAGGAAGAAGAGGCATTGTGGTGCCTTCTTGCTTGTCACTTTTATGTGGGAAGTCCAGGACAGATTGTCAGTTATCATCATTCTTAGAAACACTCTTGGCCCTCGCCACCTCAGTTCCATTGATGTAGGTGGGGGGGATGTCCTCCTCCTTTCTTCCTAAAGTCAATAATCAGTTATTTTGGTTTGCCAACATTGAGAAGTTGTTATCATTGCACCACAACACCAAGCCCTCTATCTCCTTTCTGTATTCTGACCGTTCGTTGTTTGATATCCGTCCTACCACGGTGGTGTCATCAACAAAGTTGTAGATGGTGTTAGTTTGGAATTTGTCTACACAGTCGTGAGTGTACAGGGAGCACAGTAGAGAGCAGAGAACGCATCCTTGGGGGACTTCCGTGTTGAGTGTTATCCTGGAGGAAGTGCATTTGTCTATCTTCATTGTTAGAGTCTGTGGGTCAGAAAGCTAAGGATCCAGTTGCAGAGGGCAGAGCCAAGACTAGGTCTTGGTGTTTTGAGATCAGTCTGGAAGGGACTATGGCATTGAAGGCAGAGCTGTAGTTGATGAATAGGAGTCTGACATCGGTGTCTTTATTATCCAGATGTTCCAGGAATGAGTGTAGGGCTAGGGAAATGGCGTCCACTTTTTTTTGTTGGTAGGCAAATTGCAGGGCATTGCAACTGGCTGTGATACTAAAGTTGATGTGGGCCATGATGTGGACCAAAGAATTTGCTCCACCATCTTTTGTGGAAAAATGTTCCAAAGGCTCATGACCTTCTGTGAGAAAAGTTTCACCTAACCTCTTTTATAAATCTACAGTACCTGTTGTTACATAGTCATCCCCAGTTCTAGATTCTCTAGCAAAATGAAACATCCTTTGCACATCTAACCAGTCAAGACCCCTCAGGATCTTATCCGTTGTTTTGTGTGTTACGTATGCATGTTGGAACATATACAAGTATATAGAATAGAATAGCTTTTATTGTCAATGAGTACAGTGAAAAGTTTGGATATCGCCCACCACAGCATCAACTTAGATACAAACGTACCTAGTCACAGCTTCTTTTGTTACAAGAGTTTAAACAGAAATGAAATGTCCAGCATTACAGAAAAGAGTTCAGTATAGCAGACCTTGCTGGCACTTAGCTTCCAATCAATGGGAGAGTGGTTGATCCTAAGAAGCTGTTCAAAATTCTCATTGCAAGATTGCTTTGGCTTAAGACCAGAGAAACAGAGATCTGCATATGGTCTTTGAAGAGGCCATAGTAAAACGCAACCAACAAGCTGAGTACAGAGCTGGGAGAAGCAGAAGAGTCATTCTCAAAATAAGTTATAGTCTTTTTTCTGTCAAAACCACATACATTAGGATCGTTTTGCCTCAGGAAATCTAATTTTGACAGGATCTATACATATTGATTGCAGATAAATTTTACACACCTTAAACACAGAAAGACAGCTCCCAGGCTTCAAGTTAAAATAGTAGTATATGGATGTGCATGTCAATGCATGAAGCCAACAAATCTGTGGAGAAATCATAAAAGCCGCTACAGTGAGAGGACATTCTGGAAATAGGGGAGATTGTGATGTTAGAATATTCCAAGGGACAGAATTAGATCAAATGGGTAAATCCTTAAAAGGTAACTTGGAAATTAAGGCCTCTTGTGAATACAATGGAAGTACAAAATATTTACGCAGGCTAATTTTCAATAAAATGTCAAGAACTGGCCAGTGGCAGGAGGCTATAGGTCTAAGGATTTAGGCAGAGTAAGAGCGAAGTTAGAGACAAAACAACTGCAACTGTTGGAATCCAAGGTGGACAAGCAGGAGGTTGGGGGACGTAGCAAGCGGGTAACATCAGGAGCTTGAGAAATCAACGACAGAAAGTGGCAGAAATGAGAGAAAGTAAAGGAGGGATGTGTGAATGATATGGAGTGAAGGAAACAGCACAGCAGCAATCAAGAGGGACCACGAGATAATAAGGAAGGCAGCAGCACCTGCTATGTCAGAGATACTCAGTATTCCCACTATAAACTTTGTCTCCTGCTCACCAATAGCAACTCTCTCCTTGGCAACTGTGGATGACTCATAGTCTTGGTGATTTCTAATGGGACCCTCCAGCATCCAACCATACTGGCAGCAGTATGTATCAAATATAAGACATGCTGCAGGAACTTGCCAAACTTCAATTGCATCTTCCAAAGCTGCGAGCTCTGTCATTCAGGAAGGAAAGGGCAGCAGATGCTTGGGACTATCACTCTGCAAGTTCCCTCCGAGCCACTCACAATCCTGACTTGGAATTGTTTGCCAATCCTTCACCACTGCTGCTTCAAATTCCTGGAGTTCCTTTCCTAACAGCTGTTCTTATATCCCAAAGACTGGAGTGTTTCAGGAAGATGGCTCCCCATCACCTTTTTGTGGTATTTAGAGATGAGCAATAAATGCTGGCTGAGCCAACAGTGCTCACAAATATGTTTTAAAAGAAAACTTCATGAGGTAGCTTCTTCTGGGGAGGTTGTTTGGAGGCACACACTTGGCTGTGACAATGCTCAGATTCCACACAGGAGGGCTCTGCGTTTCCAATTCCAAAATTGAGGCCTGGACTATCAGCACAGCAGCATCCTGAGTCACAGGTCCTGGAGGCTGCTGCAGATCTGTGAGGGAGGGGAGGATAGGTGCAGGCAGAATAGAGTGGAAGTGTGGGGATGGAGGATCCAGGCAGGAATGGGGGGGGGTGGAAGGGAGTGATGATGGACATGCCTGAGAGAGAAAGCAGGGGGAGGGGGTGTCCAACAGGTGTTATTTTTAAAGATTAGATTTCCTACAGTGTGGAAACAGGCCTTTTGGCCCAACCAGTCCCTGACCCTCCAAAAAATAACCCACCCAGACCCATTTCCCTCTGATTAATGCACCTAAAATGGTAGCTCAGTGGTTCAAACCGTTACCTCACAGTGGCAGGGACCTGGGTTTGATTCCTGCCTTGGGTGACTGTCTGTGTGGAGTTTGCACATTCTCCCCAAGTCTGTGTGGGCTTCCTCCCACAATCCAAAGATGTGCAGGTTAGGTGAATTGGCCTTGCTAAATTGCCCATAGAGTTAGGTGCATTAGTTAGGAGAATGGGCCTGGGTGGGTTAGCCTTCAGAGAATCAGTGTGAACTTGTTGAGCCGAAGGGCTTGTTTTCATACTGTAGGGAATCTAATCTTAATGTTTTGGGTCCAGTGATTCGTCTTACAGAAGAGCAGGGGGTAGGGCAGAATGGTGTGGAGTAGCGGCAGGTAGCACTGAAGAGTTAAGCCAGCAGGGGGAGCAAGCCTCCAACTCCCTCCCCCCTGGCCCAAGCCTGAACATGTAGCTCCCATTCCTCCACAACTATGGACAATTTAACATGGCCAATTCACCTGGCCTGCACATCTTTGGACTGTGGGAGGAAACCGGAGCACCCGGAGGAAATCCACGCAGACATGAGGAGAACATGCAAACTCTACACAGACAGATGCCCGAGGCTGGAATCGAACCTGGGACCCTGGTGCTGTGAGGCAGCAGTACTAACCACTGAGCCACCATGCCACACTTGTGGAGAAATGGGAGCTACATGTTCATGCTTGAGTGAGGGGGAGAGAGCTGAAGGCTTGCTTTGGCACCACCCCGCTCTCCCTCCTGTCTTAACTCTTCAGTGCTACCAGCACACCTCCCTGCCACTACTCCACACCACTCTGCCCTACCTCCTGCTCTTCTGTAAATGTGTTCCTTATGTTGTAAAGATGAATCACTGGACCTGAAACATTAAGATTAGATTCTGTACAGTATAAAAACAGGCCCTTTGGCCCAATAAATCCACACCGACCCTCTGAAGGTTAACCAACCAGGCCCACTCCCCTAATTAATGGACCTAACTCTATGGGCAATTTAGCAAGGCCAGTTCACCTAACCTGCACATCTTTGGATTGTGGGAGGAAATCCACACAGACATGGGGAGAATGTGCATACTCCAGACTCAAGGTAGGAATCAAACCCAGGTCCCTGCCCCGGCGAGGTAGCAGTGCTAACCACTGAGTTACCATGCCACCCCAAGTCTGATTCTCTCCACAGATGCTGCCAGATCTGCTGTGATTTTCAATCAATTTCTGCTTTTGTTTTGGATTATCAGCATCAGCAGTTTTCTTGGTGTTTTGTGTCCCTCTTCTTTCTCTCCTTGAGTTGGGTCACTCAGATGTTGCCCGGGGTCTGGACTATCGAACTGGTGAGAAAATGCCAGCCAATGATTGGCTTATTGAAGAATTGTCAGCACTTTTGGAACCTTGTCAACATCAGAAGGTGTTAGAGAGCACGTGCACAATAATACAGAAAAATCCTTAGCTTGTTTGGCTTTTGCCAGATCTTGGAGTGAGCAGGAATCGTATTCCAGCATAAAATCACATTGTGATAACACTCCAAATGTTGACATTCTTCAGCTGAGCTGTGAAGGAAATCTGAGATAATTGACTGATAATTGCTCTCTGAGAAATTCGTTGTGAGATTTTCATTGCACTCCATAAAACTCAATGAATTGTTGAAAGACAAAGGCAAGGATTTCAAGCAGCAAATAATTTATATGCTAATGCTTTAGATTTCTGTAGGCCCAGAAAAACCCAGGGTGCCTGTCCAATGGTTGAAATTTAACACCATTTTATATGCCAAAGGATGTCGGATTTTCATACCATTTTACTGCATCTCACGCCCTATTAGGCTATTAAACTCAAACCTGCACACAAATGTTGGCTGGGATTCAATTTAGTTTCAAGGCCAAAACCTGTTGGGCCGGATTTAATAGAGCACTGTTTTCCCCTACATCTTACCCTGCAACTAAACAATCATTCAGGAGCCTGAAGACAAAAGAGCCCAGCTGCCCTTTTGCAATTTTATGCTCGGCAGTGGGTTAATTGGTTCAGGGCAAGGCTTACGGGAAGAAAGGGGGAAACCTTGCTCTCATGATCCTTTGAGTGCAGCTGCATCAAGCAATATCTGCAGCCTCAGTACACAAACACCAAGTGTCACTGTATGCTGAGGTTCTATCCCTTGCATTGTGAAGGATGGGTCTGGCCATGTTGCCAGTCCTTCAGGCAGTGGGCTGAACATACCATGGCTCAGTAGGAATGAGGGAAATGGTGGATCCTGTCAGATAGTTCCTTGTTTTGGCATTTGGAAGAGTTCATCCCTTCCAGGACTTGCAACAATACACAAAGTTGTAGCAGGGGATAAAGGTCTTCCAGCTGTCAGATCATTCCTACATGGCTCGAGTCTCACCCACTTTACACACGACTTTTGAGGAAGGAAGCTGTGTTGGGGAAGAAACTGTTTTTCTTCACAGCAGAGATGGCATCACAGAAGAAGGGTTTTGCCCAGGGAATCCTCAACTTTGAGTCTGGGCCCCATGAAGTCATAGGCAAGGAAACTTCACGCTGTTTTTTTTTTATTTCAAAAATATACTTTATTCATAAAATACTTTGATGATCCATACAACTGGACATGCCATACATATGTAAACATTCCATTTCTTTGCATACCCCGAAACAGAGTAATCATTCCTATTTACAGGTCTGTACGATTACATTTTTAGCTGAGGCGTCAGCAGAGCCCAAATGACTGCGTGGGCTCCCTGTTCTTCTTTAGGCAGGCAGATGTTACACGGTGGTCTTTCCACACCGTGCCTTGGCAGCAGCTGCCCCAAGCTTCAGCGTGTCCCTCAGCACGTAGTCCTGGACTTGGAATGTGCCAGTCTGCAACACTCAGTCGGGGTCAACTCCTTCAGCTGGAAGATCAACAGGTTTCATTCCGCCCAGAGAGCGTCCTTCACCAAGTTGATGATCCTCCAGGTGCAGTTGATGTTCGTCTCGGTGTGCGTCCCGGGGAACAGACCATAGAGCACGGAGTCCCGCGTCATGGCGCTACTCGGGACAAACCTCGACAAACACCACTGCATTCCTCTCCAGACTTCCTCTGCATAGGCACATTCCAGAAGGAGGTGTGTAACAGTCTCGGCCCCACCGCAGCCGCCCGAAACCTCATGCTGGTGACAACAAGTACTCCTCCATGTGAAACAACACTTGGAGTAAGCACTGGGGTGTAAAGGGCACAAAATGTACTCTGGTTGGGCAGCACTGTCCCCATGACCTGTCCTACCTGCCTATCTTCTTTTTCACCTATCCATTCCACCCTCCTCCTGACCTATCACCTTCATCCCCTCCCCCTCTCAGGCTCTCTGCCTGTATTCCTGATGAAGGGCTTTTGCCCGAAACGTCGATTTTACTGCTCCTCAGATGCTGCCTGAACTGCTGTGCTTTTCCAGCACCACTCTAGTTAGATTAGATTAGATTACTTACAGTGTGGAAACAGGCCCTTCGGCCCAACAAGTCTACACCGCCCCGCCGAAGCGCAATCCACCCATACCCCTACATTTACCCCTTACCTAACACTACGGGCAATTTAGCATGGCCAATTCACCTGACCTGCACATCTTTGGACTGTGGGAGGAAACCGGAGCACCAGGAGGAAACCCACGCAGACACGGGGAGAATGTGCAAACTCCACACAGTCAGTCGCCTGAGGCGGGAATTGAACCCGGGTCTCTGGCGCTATGAGGCAGCAGTGCTAACCACTGTGCCACCGTGCCGCTCTGGGGGGTTTCAATGTCCACCACCAAAGGTGACTTGGCAGGAACATTACTGATTGAGCTGGTTTGGTCCTAAAGGATGTAGGTTCAAGACTGGGTCTGCAGCAAATGGTCAAGGAACCACCAAGAGGGCAAAACATACTTGATCTTCCTTACCAATATACCAGCTGCAGATGCATCTGCTCTTACAGAATTGCTATGAGTGACTACCACACAGTCCTTGTGGAGACAAAGTCCCACCTTCACATTGAGAATATGCTCCATCATATTATGTGACAGCATCACCGTGCTAAATTAGGTCTAGAAACTCAAGACTGGGCAACCATAAGGTGCTGTGTGTCATCAAAAGCTGCAGAATTATACTCTAGCGCAATCTGTAACTTCATGGCCCTGCACATTCCCAACTAACCATTACCATCAAGCCAGGGGTTAGATCCTGGAGAGTGCTTCATGGCATTTTAGGAGCTGCACCAGACATAACTAAAAATGAGGTGTCAACCTGGGACACTACCTTACAGGACTACTTGCATGCCAAATAGCATTAGCAGCAAGTAATAAACAGAACTAACTGATGTCACAACCAACAAATCAGATCTAAGCTCTGCAGTCCTGTCACATCAAGTCTTGAATGTTGGTGGTCAACTGAACAACTCATTGGAGGAGAAGGCTGCACAATTACTCTCAATGATGGAAGAGTCCAGCACATCAGTGGAAAAGATTAGGCTGAAGCTTTCACAACAAACTTCAGCTAGAAGTGCCAACTGGATGATCCATTCCAGTCTCCTCCCAGTGGCCCCCAGCATTACAAATAACCATCTTCTGCTAAGTCAATTCACATGATATCAGACATTAGATACTTAAAAGGATATGGGCCTTGACAATGTTCCAGCAATACTACTGAAGATTTGTGCTCCAGAACATGCCCGTCTTTGAGACAAGCTCTTCTAGTACAGTTACAACACTGGCATCTACCCGATAATGTGGAAAATTCCTCAGATATGTCCTGTACACAAAAAGCAGGACAAATCCAACCCAGCTAATTACTGCCCCTATCAGTCCACCCTGCATCACCAGTAAAGTGATTGAAGGCATCGTCAACAGTGCTATCAAACAGCACTTGCTCAGCAATAACCTGCTGGTGATGCCCAGTTGGGCTCCGCCAGGACCACTCAGCTCCTGACCTCATTACAGCCTTGGTTCAAACATGCACAAAAGCGTTGAATTTCAGATGTGCGAATCATAGCCCTTGACATGCAGGCTGTTTCCAACAAAGTATGGCATTAAGGAACCCTACCAAAACTTGAATTACAGGGTATGGGGGCAAACTCTTTATTGATTGGAGCCATACCTGGTTGCGATTGGTGAAGGTCACTCATCTCAGCTCCAGGACATCTCTGTAGGAGTTCCTCAGGAATCTAGGCCCAACCATTTTCAGCTGCTTCATCAATGACTTTCCCTTCATCATAGGGTCAGAAATGGGTATGTTCGACAATGAGTGCATAATGTTCATCACCTTTCACGATTCCTCTGATACTGAAGCAGTCTATGTTCAAATTCAACATGATCTGGACAATTTCCAGGCTTGGGCTGACAAGTAACATTTGTGCCACACAAATGCCAGGCAGTGACCATCTCCAATAAGAGACAATCTAACCACCACCCTTTGACATTCAATGACATTGCCATCACTGAATCCCTGACTATCAACATCCTGGGGGTCACCATTGACCAGAAATTCAAATGGACGAGCCATATAAAGGCATTGGCTGCAACAAGAGGTCAGAGGCTCAGAATACTGCAGTGAATAACTCATTTCCTGACTCCCCAAGCCCGTTCATCATTTACAAGGCACAAGTTAAGAGTCTGTTGGAATATTCCACACTTGCCTGGATCGGTGTAGCTCCAACAAGACTCAGGAAGCTTGACACCATCCAGGACAAAGCAGCCCCCTTGATTGATGCCATATTCACTCTCTCCACCCCCTACACTCAGTAGCAGCAATGTGGACTAACTACAAGATGTACAGCAGATATTCACCAAAGATCCTTAGACAGCACCTTCCAAACATAAGACTTCTTCCATCCTGAAGGACAAGCACAGCACATACATGGGAACACTGTCACTGCAAGTTCCCCTCCAAGCCACTCACCATTATGAGTTTGAAATATATTGCCATCCTTTCACTGTTTCTGGATCAAATTCCTGCAATCCCTTCCCTAACAGCATTTTGGGTCAACATACAACACATGGAGTACAGCAGTTCAAGAAGGCAGCTCAACGCTACCTTCTCAAGGGCAAATAGGAATGGGGAACAAATGTTGACCAGCCAGCAATGCCCATTTTCCATAAATTAATTTAAGTAAGTTCCTGCAGTTGTCAAATTGAAATACTTTTTAATGTGCTTTTACATTTTGTGAAGATGGCATATTTTTTTGAAAAAAAAAGACTTCAATTTCAATCTGGAGAGGAGGTCACAGCTGACAAAAGTGCCAGCCAATGCAATTGCCAGCACAGAATCCCTATATTGTGCAAGGAAGCCATTTGGCCCATCGATTCTGCATTGATACTGTGAAGAGCATCACACCCAGACCCACTTCTGCATTTCCCATGGCTAATTCACCTAACCTACACACTCCTGGACACTTTGAGCAATTTATCATGGCCAAGCCACCCACATGCATGTCTTTGGACTGTGGGAAGAAACCAGAGCAGTCGGAGGAAACCCACGTAGACACGGGGAGGATGTGCAAACACCACCCAGACAGTGTGGCTGGAACTGAACCCTGATCTCTGGTGCTATGTGTCAGCAGTGGGAACCACAGAGCAACCATGCAGCTTCATGAAGATAGAAACATGGGAATTGGGACCAGGAGTAGACCACTCAGCCCCTTGAGCCGACTCTGCCATTCAAAAAGTGCCTGGCTGACCTGATTGGTACCTCAAAGTCATATTCTTGCTTACCTGCAATAATTTTTCACCCACTTGCTTGTGAGAATCTTTCATCCTGTGCCTTAGGAATATTCAAAGACTGCTTTCAACTCCTTTTTGATGAAGTGAGTTACAAAGAGTCACAACCCTCTTTGAGAAATTAACTCTTCTAATCTTTGTCAGGAAATGCTCAGTCAGAGATCGACATCTGGCCATTTGTTATGTTCACTTTTCATTTCCATTAGTCGCTCACCTTTGGGTGACATGGTGGCTAGTGGTTAGCACTGTTGCCTCACAGCACCTGGGTCCCAGGTTCGATTCCAGCCTTGGACAACTGTCTGTGTGGAGTTTGTACATTCTCCCTGTGTCTGCGTGGGTTTCCTCCAGGTGCTCCGGTTTCCTCCCACAGTCCAAAGATGTGCAGGTCAGGTGAATTGGTCATGCTAAATTGCCCATAGTGTTAGGTGCATTAGTCAGAGGGAAATGGGTCTGGGTGGGTTACTCTTCAGAGAGTCAGTTGGGCCAAAGGGCCTGTTTCCACACTGTAGGGAATCTAATCTTCTTTCACCATCAATTCCATTCGGCCAATCACTGCCACCTCATTCCACAAGCATCGACAAGAGACCAAGCACCATTAAACTCTCCATTATCCATACAGCAGTCCTTTGAGATGGACAATGGGAAATGGGGATGACCCTGAATTAATCTATATTCTGACCAAGAGTCAGATACATAATTGGCTTACTCTTAGCAGGTTTGGTTTATATATATAGATAATATCATATTGTTTGAGTGTATCCTCTCATATCCAACAATTTACCTCCCTTTCAGTGTATTTTGAACTTATGAACAAAGAGCAGGAGGAGGCCATTCAGCCTCCACCATTTCTGAAGTTCATGGCTGATTTAATTGTGACTTTTTAAAAAAAAAAATTAATTCAAGGGATGTGGACGTTGCTGGCTAGACCAACATTTATTGCCCAAACTTAATTGCTCAGAGGCCAGTTCAGAGTCAATCAATATGCTGTGGGTCTGCTGTCTCATGTAGGCCAGACCAGGTAAGGATGGCAGTTTCCTTCCCTAAAGGACAGTAGTAAATCAGATGTGTTTTTCCTCACAACAGTTTGACTCTTCATGATTTGTATTGAATTCAATTTCCATCATGAACCCCAAAACATTACCTGGGATGCTGGATTAATAGACTAGGGATAATGTCACTAAGCCATCACTTCTCCTCAAGTCCAGCTTTCCAGATTCCCCAATAACCTACCATAGAAACATTGGAAATTGGAGCAGAAACAGACCACCTGGTCCCTAATGCCCACTCTGCCACCCAATACGACCATAGATCACCATCCAAACCAACAGCCTGCTCCCAACCCATCCACCTGCCATACTCCCAACCCCATCAGCCCCAAGAATCCTTTGCAACCCCCCTCCTGAAAGCATTCAGTGCCTTAGCCTCAACCATCCTCCATTGCAGAGAATTCAACAGACTCACTGTTCTCTGGGTGAAGAATTCCTTCCCATTTCAGTTCCAAATGTCCCACCTTGCAACCCCCAACTGTGATGACCATCAGGAGCATCCATTCACCCTGTCCTTACTACAAACCTACCCATTTCCACCTTAACTCTATATAAAGGCTCTTCCTCTGACACCTTTTCAGGAAGAGAATTTATAACCCTTATGACCCTCTGAGAAAAAAACAGTTTACCTCATTACTGTTTTAATAGATGACCAGTTTGAAACCATGACCCCTAGTTCTAAATTCTCCCAAAACTGAAAGCATCTTCACCTGTCAAAACCCTTCAGGATGTTAAATATTTCATTCAAGTCACCCTCTACTTTTCTAAATTCCAGCAAGTATAAGCCTAGCCCGTCCAACTTCCCATCACATGACAATCCGCCCATTCCAGGCTTCGGCTTTTCTGAACTTTTTCCAATGCATTTATATTCCATAAGACCATAATGGCATAAGATACTATATCAGAATTAGGCCCATTCTGCACATTGAGTTTGCCCTGCCATTTGATCATGCCTGATAAGTTTCTCAATCCCATTCTCCTGCCTTCTCCCTGTAACCTTTGATCCCTTTCCTAATCAACAATCTATCTATCTCTGTCTTAAATAAACTCAATGACTTGGCCTCCACCGCCTTCAGTGGCAATGGGTTCCACAGATTAACCACCCTCTGGCTGAAGAAATTCTTCCTCATCTCAGTTCTAAAGGGTCATCTCTTCACTCTGAAGCTGTGCCCTCAGGTCCTAGTCTCTCCTACAAGTGAAAACATCCTCTCCATGTCTACGCAATCCATGGCTCACAATATTTGGTAAGTTTCAATGAGATCCTTCCTCATCTTTCTAAACTCAATTGAGTACGGACGCAGTGTCCTCAACTGCTCCTCATACAGCAAGCCTTTCATGCCCAGGATCTTTCTATGTAAACTTTCTCTGGGCCCCTCTAATGCCAGCTTAGATACTAGATCCAAAACTTTTGAATAATATCAGGAATTCTGGATTTACTCGTCCTAGACATTTCCACCAGGCCACAGTGTGCCCTGATGCAAATTCCATTATCTGCTTGGTGGAATTTGAACCTGAGTCCCCAGGACATAAACGAGGTTTCTGGGTTAATAGTCTAACAAAAAAAAAACCACTGAGCCATCATCTCCCCTCTTCCACCTTGAGCAAGATAAACAATATTGTAGCAGTTCTGGTCTCCTTCCTATTGAAAGGATGTTGTGAAACTTGAAAGAGTTCACAAAAGATTTACAAGGATGTTGCTACAGTTGGAGGATTTGAGCTATAGGGAGAGGGGGAATAGGCTGGGGCTGTTTTCCCTGGCGTGTCAGAGGCCGAGAGGTGACCTTATAGAGGTTTATAAAATCATGAGAGGCATGGATAGGGTAAACAGACAAGGCCTTTTCCCTGAGGTAGGGGAGTTCAGCACTAGAAGGCATGGTTTAAAGTGAGAGGGGAAAAATTTAAAAGGGACCTAAGGGGCAACTTGTTCACACAGAGGGTGGTGCATGTCTGAAATGAGCTGCCAAAGGAAGTGGTGGAGGCTCGTGTAATTACAACATTTAAAAGGCATCTGGATGGGTCTATGAATAGTAAGTGCTTAGAGGGATATGGGCCAAGTGCAGGCAAATGGCACTAGATTAGGTCGGGGTAACTGTTCGGCATGGACAAGTTGGACTGAAGTATCTGTTTCCGTGCTGTATATCTCTATGACTGTATGGCTCTAAATGGTCCCTGCACAACTGATTATGAATATTAATTATCATTTTAAAAGTAGTATCATTTAAAATTAAAATAATCTGGCCCACAAATTGCGAAAAAGGTGCAGTCAATTCCACAATTGCAACAAACAGTGCATTTATGACATTTGGGTTTGGACAGTATCATTCACACTTCAAAATACTCATGGAAAAAATACAGCACAACACAAATTCTGGTGATCTGGCATTATGCTGCCTTTTTTATTCCATAATAATTTGTTTTACTGAACATTTACAAAAGATTATTTTACTCCATCTTTTTCATCATCTATCTCGATCTGTTTAGGGATCATGCTTTTCAACTATCTAACGGCCTTCCCTATCTCACTTGTTGGTTGTTCCATCCTTCTGTAACTTGGTAATCTCTCCATATATCTATCCCCACATGTCAATACAGTCCTTGTTGTGTTTCTCTGATGGTAGCTATTTTGCAGTATAACCGATTCTCACTTTACTCTCTCCATGATATTGGGCCAGACATTCCTGAGAAGGCAAACACACATACAGGCAAATATTGATTCTTCATTTTAAATATAAGTACTTGAAGATATAACCTAGGACAACAATCTCAAGGATAATACTAAAGGAGTGCTCCAATGATGAAGAGTCAGCACTGAGGGAGCACCACACTGTCAGAGGTTGGTGTGCTGGAAGTCTGCCTGAAACAATAAATCAATGTGAGCTACATACTAAGCTGAGAACCAAAACTACAGCCAGGTCCAACAAGTGGGTTTCAATGTTTGAGTGGGGAGTTTTATTCCCATAATCATTCACACTCCCAAGTGCTTTGATCTTCAAGCAAGGTTTAATTATATCTAGCCAAAATTTCATAATCTGATGCAGAGTTCCATATAACTCGGAATAAAGATATTATTGTCTGACCTTCAAGACTGGATATATATGATCGACTTCTTTCAGCCTTCACAAAAATTGCCTAATAGACAACTAATCGGTCATATTAGTTAATTTGGAACCCAATCCCTAATAGTGAGAGGGAAATTGAGAAATAAACTTGTAAGGAGATCTCAGCTAAGTGTAAGAATAATAGGGTGGTTACGGTAGGGGATTTTAACTTTCCAAACATAGACTGGGACTGCCATAGTGTTAAGGGCTTAGATTGGTTAAGAAAATTTTGTGTTTCAGTATGTGGATGTATCTACTAGAGAAGGTGCAAAACTTGACCTACTCTTGGGAAATAAGGCAGGGCATGTTACTGAGGTGTCAGTGGGGGAATACTTTGGGGCCAGCGATGATAATTCCATTTGATTTAAAATAGTGATGGAAAAGGACAGACCAGATCTAAAAGTTGAAGTTCTAAATTGGAGAAAGGCTAATTTTGATGGTAGTAGTGAAGAACTGTCGAAAGCTGATTGGGGGCAGATGTTCGCAGGTAAAGGGACGGCTGGAAAATGGGAAGCCTTCAGAAATGAGATAACGAGAATCCAGAAAAAGTATATTCCTGTCAGGGTGAAAGGGAAGGCTGGAAGGTATTGGGAATGCTGGATGACTAAAGAATTTGAGGGTTTGGTTAAGAAAAAGAAGGAAGCATATGGAAGGTATAGACAGGATAGATTGAGTGAATCCTTAGAAGAGTATAAAGGGAGTAGGAGTATACTTAAGAGGGAAATCAGGAAGGCAAAATGGGGACATGAGATAGCTTGCAAATAGAATTAAAGAAAATCCAAAGGGTTTTTACAAATATATTAAGGACAAAAGGGTAACTAGGGAGAGAATAGGGCCCCTCAAAGATCATCAAGGCGGCCTTTGTGTGGAACCGCAGAAAATAGGGGAGATATTAAACGAGCATTTTGCACCAGTATTTACTGTGAAAAGGATATAGAAGATATAGAATGTAAGGAAATAGATGGTGACACCTTGCAAAATGTCCATATTACAGAGGAGGAAGTGCTGGATGTCTTGACACGCATAAAGGTGGATAAATCCCCAGGACCTGATCAGGTGTACCCTCGAACTCTGTGGGAAATTAGAGAAGTGATTGCTGGGCCTCTTGCTGAGATATTTGTATCATCGATAGTCACAGGTGAGGTGCCGGAAGGCTGGAGGATGGCTAATGTTATGCCCACTGTTTAAGAAGGGTGGTAAGGACAAGCCATGGAACTATAGACCAGTGAGCCTGATGTTGGTGGTGGGCAGGTTGTTCGAGGGAATCCTGAGGGACAGGATGTACATGTATTTGGAAAGGCAAGGACTGATTAGGGATAGTCAACATGGCTTTGTGAGTGGGAAATCATGTCTCACAAACTTGGTTGAGTTTTTTTGAAGAAGTAACAAACAGGATTGATGAGGACAGAGCGGTAGATGTGATCTTTATGGACTTCAGTAAGGCATTCGACAAGGCTCCCCATGGGAGACTGGTTAGCAAGGTTAGATCTCACGGAATACAGGGAGAACTAGCCATTTGGATACAGAACTGGCTCAAAGGTAGAAGACAGAGGGTGGTGGTGGAGGGTTGCTTTTCAGACTGGAGGCCTGTGACCAGTGGAGTGCCACAAGGATCACTGCTGGGTTCACTACTTTTGGTCATTTACATAAATGATTTGGATGTGTGCATAAGAGGTACAGTTAGTTAGATTGTACAAATTAAATAACTCTTCATCCTATACATATGTAAAGCTTCTCAATCAAAATCATATCTTTTCACATCAACACCACTTAGAAGCGCCAAACGGATTATTCACCCTTGGATAGAGTAGTCACTGTCAAACCTAATAATGATAAGTTACCTATAGGATCAGAGAGAAAGGCAAAGACTTAATCAATAACTATAATTTAACTCAAGATAAAAAAGAATTGTTTTGTAGGGCTTTTCTTGCTATTTTGCAACTATGTTTGCAAACAGAACATATTACTTTTGCTGCACTATTCACACTCATAGGCAACATTAACAATTTACAAGCTCTGAAGTAAAGAGTGTGGGATGCTTTGCCTGAGGGGCATACCTTCATTGGAAGGTTGATGACTATTAGTCCTAGGGATGATTAATCTGCTTTTCATCATCATCATTGTCTTTTGTATTTACATGACATGGTTAGCCAATGCCATAGTCAGCAATTTCTGGAGATGGGAGGGTTCTATTTATAGGTGGTGATTTCTGAAGTGACCACAGCACTCCCTGGACTTGTTGTTGCATATTTCAGGGCACAAAGGCAATTATGAGGTGTAAATCACTTAGCAACGTTGCAGAACCTCCATAAGCCTACGCAAAGGAAGTTAATGCTGGTGAAAGGCTTTTCAAGGGCACAAGTGACTATGTCCATTCATTATAAGTAATAGAAGACAACACTGCAGACATATAAGTCCCTCAAAAAGCTTTTATTTTAACATAACCTGCACTTATGCAATAGTATTTTATTATGTCTTTAACCACTTAGGCTTCCTGCTCTGTGTTGGCTTCCTAAAACCCACCCCTTCTTCAGATATTCATTCTCCTTTAAGAAGCTCTTAAAACCCGATTCTTCTAAGCTTTTGCTGACTTCCTGATACAGTCCTCCCCACTGATGTGGAGTAATTATTTATATTGGACAATTACGGATAACTATTTTCCATCACTGTAGAAATCAATCATAACAATATTGTTGATGTATTAAGACCACTGACTATTTTAGAAAATCTAATAAAGACTGTAAATCATTATTACTGATGAAGATGATTGCTGATAATCTTATGAAAATACTTGCATGCCAGTGTCAAAGCAAATTCAATAAAACAAAAGAAACTCCAGTCATTAATTTCACACAAATCTGAAGAAAAAATGGAAAGCCACTGGTGCTACAGAGCAAATGGCTCACTATTTCTGCCTATAAATTATACCAAGGAGGATTAATGGAGTTGATAATAGCAAAAATAAGTCTTGACTTCGCATGTTTTCCAAAGGTAATAGCATGTCTTAACATCTTGCTGTGGCCAATTTTAAAGCTCCTCAATTGTTGCTCTGTGGCTTCTTTTTCAAAAAAAAATCACAATGTTTTCAAGTGCCATTTAATATATTGAACATACAGATTTAATACAATATACTAAAGCATCATCATTGGTGCCCCTCCATTTGAGAATGACGTCTCTGTCTTGGGACTTCATGTGACTGAACAGGCCAATTCTTGACTCACAGATCTTTAGACTTATGGGGCAAGGCATCCCATGTGGTAGTGGGATCCAAGTGAAAAGTTGTTTTCCTAATCTTTTCTTCTCTGCCACTGCTCTGCCTCAGCATGAAGGCATTTTGGATTCAGTTTGATGCAGTTTGATGAATTCAGTTGGCATCATTTTGAATGGAGAGTAGCAATTCCTCACAGTCATTAATGTTAGTGCTGCCACACTTTAACAAAAGCTTCAGTGTCATTGTAATATTTGCTCATCCTCCACTTGAACTCTGACAATCTATTCGCATGGACACAATTTAGGGTCACCGTGTCTTTGGTTGTGTAGGTGTCTGGGAAGATTTGAAAGCATTAATACTGCATTGAGTGCAAGAAGCACACCCACTGTGATGATATTATGGGGACTTGGTGTGAGAGTAAAGTAGGATCTTGTGCGAGACACACCTCAGGTTGGGTCCTCCTTTCAGGCTTTAGAGCAATGTAGAGCCAGTCCTTATAAATGGTAAATGGCATAGGGAAGAAATAAACCACAAATTGTTTAAAGAGTCACAGAATTATTATGGAGCAGAATGAGGTCAGTCAGTTCATTCAGTCTGCACTGGATTTACTCAACAGGATTCTTTTCCTTAGATCAGAAGAAACATTGGACACACTAGATCATCTAAAAAAAAAACCATCTACAGATGGCAGCATACAAAACATGGTGATCTGTGTGGGATAGAGTCATAGAGTCATAGAGATGTACAGCATGTAAACAGACACTTCAGTCCAACCCATCCAGTCAGACCAGATATCCCAACCCAATCTAGTCCACCTTCCAGTACCCAGTCCATATAGCTCCCAACCCTTCCTATTCATATACCCATCCAAATGCCTCTTAAATGTTGCAACTGTACCAGCCTCCACCACATCCTTTGGCAGCTCATTCCATATACGTACCACCCTCTGCGTGAAAAAGTTGCCCCTTATATCTCTTTTATATCTTTCCCCTCTCACCCTAAACCTATGCCCTCTAGTTCTGGACCCCCCACCCCAGAGAAAATACTTTGTCTATTTATCCTATCCATGCCCCTCATGATTTTATAAACCTCTGTAAGGTCACCCCTCGACCTCCGACGCTCCAGGGAAAACAGCCCCACCCTGTTCAGCCTCTCCCTACAGCTCAAATCCTCCAACCCT
>NC_057723.1:14909363-14915017 GCF_004010195.1 Chiloscyllium plagiosum | reverse complement strand
CCAGATCCTGTTGTAATCTGAGGTAACCCTCTTCGCTGTCCACTACACCTCCAATTTTGGTGTCATCTGCAAACTTACTAACTGTACCTCTTATTCTCGCATCCAAATCATTTATGTAAATGACAAAAAGTAGAGGACCCAGCACCGATCCTTGTGGAACTCCATTGGTCACAGGCCTCCAGTCTGAAAAACCACCCTCTGTCTTCTACCTTTGAGCCAATTCTGTATCCAAATGGCTAGTTCTCCCTGTATTCCATGAGATCTAACCTTGCTAATCAGTCTCCCATGGGGAACCTTGTCGAACACCATACTGAAGTCGATACAGATCACATTTACTCCTCTGTCCTCATCAATCTTCTTTGTTACTTCTTCAAAAAACTCAATCAAGTTTGTGAGACATGATTTCAAGGAGCAAAAGTATAAAAATAAGAAAGCTGTCCTAAATAGTAATAAAACATTGTTTGGACCTCAGTTAGAGTATTATGCCCGTTTCTTGGCAATACATTATAGGCATGTCACCAAGTATTTCAAAAGGGTGGAGAGGAGACTCGTCAAAGGATACGAAGGGTTGCAAGTCTTCAGTCACATAAAATAACTGAAGAAGTTGGGATTGCTGCTCAGAGTAGAGGAAGTTAAAGAGAGATTTATTAGAAACATTCAAGACAGAGTCATAGAGTCATAAAGCATGGAAACAGACCTTTTGGTTCAACTAGTCCATGCTGACCATGTTCCTAACTGAACTGGTCCCACCTGCCTGTATTTGGCCCATATCCCTCCAAACCTTTCCTGTTCATATACTTACAAATGCTGGGGCAGCACAGTGGCTCAGTGGTTAGCACAGTGCTGGGACCTGGGTTCAATTCCAGCCTTGGGTGATTGTCTGTGTGGAGCTTGCACATTCCCTTCTGTAGGCGCTCCAGTTTCCTCCCACAATCCAAAGATGTGCAGGTCAGGTTACTTGGTCATGCTAAATTGCCACAGTGTTAGGTGCATTAGGCAGAGGGAAATGAGTCTGTGTGGCTTACTCTTCAGAGGGTTTGTGGGGCTGAAGGGCCTGTAGGGAATCTTATTCAAATGTTCTAACTGTACCTGCATTCAGCACTTCCTCTGGCAGTTCATTCCACACACTAACCAGATTTTGAGTAAACAAGTTGCCCTGCATATCCTTTTTAAACTTTCTCCTCTCACCTTAAAAATATGCCCTTGAGTTTTGAACTCACCCACCTTAGGGAAAAGGTCTTTGCTAGTCACTTTATCTATCCCCTCATGACTTTATAAACCTCTATAAGGTCACCGCTCAACCTCTTATGTTCCAGTAAGAAAAGTTCCAGCCTATCCAGCCTTTCCTTCTAACTCAAACCCTCCATTCCCGGCAACATCCTGGTAAATCCTTTCTGAACTCTCTCCAATGTAACAATATAATTCCAATAGCAAGGCCACCAAACCTGCTCACAGAAAAGGTCTCACCAACATCCTGTATGACCTCACCATGCCATTCCAAATCCCATATTCAAAGGTGTGATCAATGAAAGCAAGCATGTTAAATACTTTCTTAACCACCCAGTTTCCCTGTAAAGCAAATTTCAAAGAATCATGGACGTGAATCCCTCGGAACTCTGTTCTACATCACTACCCAGAGCAGTCTGCTTGATTGAAGTTCTATTTAACACTTTGAAATTTCATCATTGACGTACAGTGGTGGCTGTACATACCATCTACAAAATGCATTGCAATAACTCACCAAGTCTACTTAGGCAGCATCTTCCAAAGCTTTGAGCTATACCACTTAAAGGGCACGAGTAGCAAATACGTTAGAACATTACCATCTGCAAATAACCCTCTAAGGCACACACCATCCTGGCTTGGAACTATGTCATAGTTTCTTCATTGTCGGGTTCAAATCCTGGAACTCCCTTTCTAAAAGCACAAAGGGTGTGCCTACACAACGGGGATTGCAGCAGCTTAAGAAAGCAGTTTGTCACCACTTTCTCAAGGACAATTAGGGATGGGCAATAAATGCAGGCCCAGCCAGCAATACCCACATATCCCTTGAAAGAAACAGGCAAAAAAACATAATCCAAACGCATAATCCAGATTTTAAAATAATGTATACATAGCAATCCATTTAATTTATGCTGTGAACAGACAATTAAAGGCCATTAATGCAAAGTTACTTTAGTAATTCAGTGTCAGCCACCCTCAAAGCAATTATAATGAAGCTTAATCAAAGAATGGTTAAGGCTGCTCATTGGTGTCACCCAATGCCTACATAATGTTCATTTCATATCAACATTATTATTTCCAGGAAATGCTTCTCTATCTTTGAGTTTTAGAAGAGGAACAACAACAGAGCACACTGGATAAACTGCATCGGACAGGAACAATGCTCACCAGTAACCCCACAAATGAGTAAGTGGACAAGGTCACTTACAAATATAAGATTGACTTTCTTAAGGATCCAGCCAATGAGTTATATCACAAAACAAAACTGGTACCTTTACCATATAAAATGTCACAGACTGTGTCACAAAGACATACCAAAACAGATACCAATTCTAGGTGGAGGAAGCTAGTGTGTCACCCAATGGAAGTCTTTACAAATATGAATAACTTTGAAAGAATGGACGCAGACAGAAAGCTTCCTCTGGTGGGAAGAACATATCTAGAGGCTATCAAAACATAATAGACACCAAAAAAAAATCCAGTAGTGATTCAGATGAAATTTCTTCACCTAAAGAGTGGTGAGAATGTGAAACTCACAACCGCAGAGAAGGGTTAAGTGAATGGATGAATTTAAGGAAAAGCTGGATGAGTTCATAAGGGAAGAGGGTGATTAGATTGAGATGATTACTTCATCTGATAAAGCAGCACCAATCTGAAATCTTGTGATTTTAAACAAACTTGTTGGACTATAACCTGGTGTTGTGTGACTTTTGAGGTTGAGATGAGAGAGAACATAAACACAGGCATAGACATGTTGGGGTGAATATCCATTTTGTGCTGTGTATGCTAATATAATCATACAAATTTGAATCAAAAATCATCAATTTGGGTTTTAATGGTCATTGAAAATTGTAGAATTATGGAATTTTTGCAGCATGAAAAGAGGTCCTTTGGCACATTGTGTCCGTGCTGGTCATCAAGCATCTATGTATTCCAATACTATTTTTTAGTATTTGGCCTACCACTTGGTTTCTTGGTAGTTTCTTGGTTTATTCCTACCACCCTTTTTGTCTAATGGTACCACATTAGCCATTGTCCATCCTTTGAAACCACTCCTGCGGCCAAAGAGAGTTTGAAAAGTAATGTCAGAACCCCTGCAATCTCTTGCCTTGCCTCTCACAGCAACCTGGATTATACCATCTTGGAGATTTATCTGTCTTCGAGCCCAATAATACCACTAATTTTCCCTCCCTCACAATACTCAATCGTGGTAAAACATGAGGCAACTGGTGGTTGGGAGGACGGTGGAGGGACAATGAACGACTGAAGCTTATTCCAGTGTGTGGTTGTTGGGCTGCTGAGCATACAGTCATTAATGATGGAACAAAAGGAGTTGAATGCAAAAGAGTTGGAGGATTGCAGGGATCCTGGGAGTGAGTTGTTGTACAGATGGAGAAGATGACACAGATCAATAGAGAATTAAATACAGCAAGATAATTTTAAATTTAAGGCATTATGAGATTGGGATCCAAGGTTGGACTGAGATTATAAAAACAAAAAGATGCTCAAAGTACTCAGCAGATCACCTGTGGAGACAAAACAAAGTCAATGTCAGGTCAAAATGATATTTCATCAGCTTCGTTATTCACAGGGACACATATTCTGCATAATACACATTCAAATCATCTCTATGACTCTATGACTCTAATCATTTTCAGTCAGTTCCATATATATAAGTACAGTCCATCACCAAAATGCAATTCAACATCCAATTAACATTTTGCAACATTGATAATTTTTGTTTCTATGTATTAAGTCCCACAGATTAGAAATTCCTTGGAATCTTGACTTCTGGTCTGTGCTGAGTTGGATAGTTTCTAGACTGACTTAATCTTCTGTTATTTTCATCACAAGCATAAAGGTGATACAAGGCAAAAGAATCAAAAATGAGCACTGGCTACAAAGTAGAGATGACCAAAAGGGAGAGGCGGGCTTTCATACTTTAAAATTTTTAATCATTCATGTAATGCACGCACCATTGGCTGGGCCAAAATTTGTTGGAATGGTTTCAATCCTAGTTGCATCTGAGAACATGGTGTGGCGTCTTCTTGAAACACTGTAGTTCTTGTGATTTAGGTAGACACATAATGCCATTAGGGAGGGAGTTCCCAGGATTTTGACCCAGCAAGACTGAAGGAATGGCAATTTATTTCCAAGGATGGTGAGTGGCTGGTGTTGGTGTCTCAGAAATGGAAAATAAATCTTGATAACAGATCAGAGATTATGGCGTCAACATTTAGATGCTGTGCTTATCCTCAGTGTCCCTGGGTTAAGAAGAGAAAATTAGCCAGATTCTGGCAGAAACCTGCCATTTAGTGACACGCATTATATGTAGTGATCCAAATAGCATACTGACACTCCTGGCTGGAGTGCACAAATGAAAAATAGATACTTGATCAGGATACTGTCAAATCTTTGACTCTTGTGGCACAGTGCTCCGCCACTAAGCTTCAGAAGCAAGAAAGAACATACAGAGGGAAAAGATGAGTCATGCGACAGCCATGTAAACATTAAAAGCAACATTCAGATGCTTCCCCTCCACTAATGTTGACAAACTGTATTCCTAAAGGCTGAATTTTGATCCTATTCGGGATTAGATATCCTTTATGTAAAGTTAATAGTTTCTGTCATACAGAGGATCTGAAATATCCATTATTTTAAATACCTACTTACATTTCTTAATTCCTGATGAGGTAGGAAAATAGAATTACAGCATTTAAAAACCTATTCCCTGACTGACGTAAGTGATAAATGTCAAAGTCTTTGAATAAATGTGTGACCACAAGACTGAATAATCTTTTATTTCTCCCAGTCTGATTCCTTCCTCTTATGAAGATATTGTTCTATCCTAAGTAAGATATCCATCAATTCTTAAACAAGGAGCTGTTTTTCATGTGTTACTTTAACAGTGAGAGGGGTGCATTATTGCAAAGCATAGACCTGAATGCTTAACCTTCATTCTTCCCTCACACACAGACATTCAATATTTATCTGATGATACCCTACTCCAGATCGACACTTTCAATGTTAATCCATTGCATTCATAACAAAATATTTTCCAGCTCAGCATCAACATACCAAGAATGTGCAGTTCACCTGATAGGTCAGTTAGGATCAGTGTAAGGACCTCAACTATTTACAATCTGCATTAATGACTTAGAGAAAGAGACAGAGAGTAATTTATCTAAGTTTGTTGACAAAGCTAGGAGGAAATGTAAGCTGTAAGGAAGATACAAAGAACATAGAAGAATACAGTGCAGTACAGGCCCTTCGGCCCTCAATGTTGCGCCGATCCAAGCCCACCTAACCTACACTAGCCCACTATCCTCCATATGCCTATCCAATGCCCGCTTAAATGCCCATAATGAGGGAGAGTCCACCACGGCTACTGGCAGGGCATTCCATGAACTAACGACTCGCTGAGTAAAGAA
>NC_057723.1:14867926-14909216 GCF_004010195.1 Chiloscyllium plagiosum | reverse complement strand
ACTCCGGGACTCAATTCCTCTACCAATAAAAGTCAGTACGCCATATGTCTTCTTCACCGCACTATTTACCTGAGTGGCAACTTTCAAAGATCTGTGTACATGGACACCAAGATCCCTCTGCTCATCCACACTACCAAGTATCCGACCGTTAGCCCAGTACCCCATCTGCAAGAAGCTGCAAAAAGATGCAGACAGGCTAAGTGAGTAGGCTCAAGGTGACAGATAGAATTTCAATGTGGAGATTTCTCAGTTAGGAAAAGCATCACATTTTTAAAAAGTAATGACACTAATAAATGTTAATTTCAAAAAGACATGGATGTCGTCATACAAGAAGCTTGCAGAAACTTGGCATTTAAGTGAAATACTGACAAGGAAGGGTTGGAAAGGTGTGTTCAATTGGGGCATCCTCATGGATGAGGTAGAAATGGTAGATGATGACCAGTTAAAAGCAGAGGCTGCTGTGATTTGGTGTCATTCTTAGCATACTGATTAATTAGCTTTTAACATGAGTCAATAAACTGCCTTTGTTTAAGACAAATGATCGATATGCTAATACAGTATGAACGTGTTCTCTCATCTTCAAAATGAGCAATATAGACCAAATATGTCACAGCCTTGGTTCCTGTTCAGAACTGCATTTGTAGGTCTCATTTAAGGCCTAATATATTTACTATTATTGGCTTGAAAGCCTTTTATCTAGGCCACGCTTGTTGCTCCTGTTCAATACTTAGTCACTTTCTTCTGCTTGACTTCAATAGCATTAACTTTGCTGAATCATACCATTGACCATAAAGTGAACTGGACTAGACATATGAACCCTATGTGAAATAACTCCACAGAGGCTGGGGATCCCATCACCAAGTCACCCTTTATTTACTTGTGCACAATACACTGGCTGTGGCTTGCCAGCTCAGAACCAGTCACCTGAACTGAGGAGATCTAAATCTCCTGGTTATATATATTTTGTAGAGTCATAAAAACGTACAACAAGGAAACAGACCCTTTGGTCCAAAATGTCCATACTTTTAAAATTTTTTCTTCTTCTGAATTATACCTTTTCAGTATCACTGTCTGTGTACTAACAGTTTAGAAAGTAATTTCAACATGGAAGCCAAATTTCAACCTATCACAATGAAATAACTGCACAGAGGCCAGTATCCCATCACAAAGTCCCCCTTTATTCTCTAGTCTCTTGGTTATACTACTTTTCTCTAACCAACCTGTTTAGGAATGTCATTGCACACTTCTGGAGCAGGCGGGATTTGAACCCACGACTCCTGTTTCAGGAGCAGGAAACACTACTAGTGCACTACAAGAGGGCCCTCTCCAGTTTATATTTTTTTTGCTACGCTCCTGTTTTTTTTCTCTCTTTCTTTTTTTTTAACCCCCACACTACCGCCTAACTGCGGTAGTGCTTATTTTTCCCCAGCACCCATGTTGTGTGTGTGCAGGTGTGAGACACAGCGAGAGACACAAGGTGCACAAATCTTTATTCAATTTCCATCACCAGGAAGATAGGAAAACACCCGAGTGGCCAGTCCTCTCCAGTTTATATTGGTCAGTCAGGGCTTTCCCGATTGACCCAGGTTAATAGTCCTAAACAAGGATCTCATAGTCAACAAGATCCAGCTGGTTCTTATCTTTACCCTATTACGATGAGAACAAGTTAGAGGCTGGGAAATCTGCAGCAAGCAACTGCACATTATGTGCTAGAATACTTGCCTGGATGTGTCCACTTCCCTGGATGAATGAAGCTTCAGTAAAGCTCAAAATGCTCAAAGGAGAAAGTGAGGACTGCAGATGCTGGAGATCAGAGCTGAAAATGTATTGCTGGAAAAGTGCAGCAGGTCAGGCAGCATCCAAGGAGCAGGAGAATCAACGTTTCGGGCATGAGCCCTTCCTGAAGAAGGGCTCATGCCCGAAACGTCGATTCTCCTGCTCCTTGGATGCTGCTTGACCTGCTGCGCTTTTCCAGCAACACATTTTCAGCTCAAAATGCTCAAAATCAGGACAAAGAGCCCATTTGATCAGCACCACTCCCTCCACAAACAATGCACAGCAGTAGCAGTCTGTACAAGATCCACTGCAGTAACCCCTTCAACTGCACTTTCCAAACATGCAACCACTGCACTGTTCTCACTAGGAAACAAATTATTTCACTGTCATTGAGTCAAAGCCTTAGAATTCCCTTACAAACAGCATTGTAGGTGTACCATTACCACATGGTCTTCAGTGGATCAAGTAGCCGGCTCACCTCTGTAGCAATTGTTATGAGGTCAGCCAGGTAGACCTCACAGAATATGAGTTCCCTGATTGGGACTGTTAATCTGGTCCAATCAGGGAGCCCTGGCTGATAAATATAAACAGGAGTGTCACCGGGCAGTGGGGATCCCCACTGGAGGGCTCTCTACACGGGAGTCCTCCCCCTTTCCCTCGGGGATCTGAGGTGGAGGGTGCTGCACGCAGCGGTCCCCTGCAACCGCAGATTGCGGTGGTTCACGGACTCACAGCCCAACTGCTTGTTCTGTGGTGCTGTGGAGTCCGTGGACCATGTATATATTGGGTGTGGGCGTTTGCACTCCCTCTTTGATTTTCTCAAAAACCTTCTCCCCTGCTTTTGGTTGCACTTCAGTCCCACGCTCCTGATCTTCAGGCACCCGGTACAGAGGGGGGAGGGTAGGTCTGAAGACCTCCTCGTGGGTCTGCTCCTGGGCCTGGCCAAACTGGCCATAAACAGGTTCAGGCAGCGGGCCATGGAGGGAGTCGTTAGGGCCGACTGCCTGCCTCTCTTCCGTGGTTACGTTAGAGCTCAGGTGTCTCTGGAAAAGGAGCACGCGGTGTCCACCAACACCCTGGAGTTGTTCAGGGAGAGGTGGGCACCGCAGGGAATGGAGTGCATTATTTCTCCCTCCAACTCTATTTTGATTTAGTCCCTGCCCTCCCCTTCACTGTTTGATCACACAGCATTGCCCTTTGATGTGAAGGGCACTGCTTGTCACAGGCCACTCGGGTGTTTCCTTTCTTCCTGGTGGTGGAAATTTGAATAAAGATTCGTGCATCTTGTGTCTCTTACTGTGTTTCACACCTGCACACACACAAAAAAATAAACAGGAGCGTCAGGGGTTCTGTTCACTCTGGGAGCTGGCTCTGAGGGAGCTGAGGAGAAAGTGAGGACTGCAGATGCTGGAGATCAGAGCTGAAAATGTGTTGCTGGAAAAGCGCAGCAGGTCAGGCAGCATCCAGGACAGGAGAATGTCCTGTTCCCTGGATGCTGCCTGACCTGCTGCGCTTTTCCAGCAACACATTTTCAGCTCTGAGGGACACAGAGGGACTTGATGACAGGATACCAGCCTCAGTGGAGTTATTTCAATAAGGAGGAATTTTTTAAAAATAAACAGGAGTGTCAGAGGTTCTGTTCATTCTGAGAGCTGGCTCTGAGGGAACCTCTGCCTCAAATGAGATAAGGAAAAAGATTTGAAAAGAGATGCTAAAAATCTCAATTTCCAGCCCCAATAGAGTTTTGTATGTTACTTAGATTGTGCACATTATTGACAGAGGGGCCATTTACAGCAGCAAATATAATACCTCTTTTTGATGGAGAGTACACATGTATGGATGTGGGATAGAATGGACTCAGCTCTGATCTTATACATGACAAGAGAAAGTGAAATAAAATAAGAAAAAATGTGAGTGATAGGGAGGGAGATGGAAGGATGGAAAGAGGAAGGAATCTAAAGAGGTAGCAATGTCTCATATATAAGACTTCACTGCCAGCACCCATGGAGCTTTACCACAGCATGACTGAGCATTCTTCAGCAAGAAGAGAAAGGGAAAAAAAACTCAAAGAAAAGTGGAACAGAGACATATAAAACCAGGATGGATGGCAAACATTGGGAAAGTGACCCCAATCTGAGAGAATTACCACATAAGAAACATTTTGAAATACAAAGAACAGGTTTGCAAATAAATGAGGAAAATAGCAGGGAATTAATGAATTGAGCTGATCGACCAAACAGTCATGTGTAATGACATCATTATCTGCCTAGAAAATATTTCTGTAAATAACGTCACCATGCTGTGCATACCTCCTGTTAACTCAAAGGCATATGGTATGAAAACAAATGCCCTGTTAATTCGTTATTTAGAGCAGCAGTGTTTAGGTCCAACAGATGGCATTCAGTGTGACTATTCATGAGCATGGAATTGTTCACCTGTATCCAAAAAAAAATACCAGTGCAGCACAAATTAGGACAATTGACAGATTGAGATCCTCGAGGCTAAAGACTGAAAAGTTATGAGCCTCTGTTTAACACTTAACACAGGAGTTTCTGTAACCCAGTGTTCCACCGCCTGAATTATTTTGTTAAATTGAACTTTTTTCCCTAGAATGTATTATCTTGCAGCTCTAATTGTGTCACTTGTCTCAGACCTCATTCAAGAGAGCACATCTTTCATTTAAAAGCAAAATGCTTGTTTGTTTCAACAGAAATTAGGTCAAAATATTCAATGTTTTCAAGAAAGAGTTCAATATATTTCTTCGGGCCAGAGGGATTAAAGGCTATAGGAAAAAGCGGAAATAGCCTACTGAGTTAGATAATCAGATATGATCATATTGATTGACACAGCAAGCTTGAAGGGCTAAATGGCCTACTCCTGCTCTTATTTTCTATATTTCTATGTTTTTATATGGCAAAGCTACTCTGAGATCCTTGAACCAATCTCAACCAAACTTGGTTGGATGATAGCTTGGACAAGGGACATGATAGAACATAACCTTTGGTGGGAGATGGATGCAGAAACTGAGGTACAGTGAAAGGGAGATATCGGAGAGAAGATGGTGGCACTTACACTGGCAGAATGGAGAAGGTCATTGACCTTATTCCCACAGTGCTGTGCATTCCTCCTGTGCTGAAAGTGCTTTAACCTATTGACATCCTCAAACCAGGCTGTCACAGTCTGGTGTCATAGGTTTCATTTCTGGTCCTGGTTGGGGAGGAAGTATTACATGTATACTGTCGCATGCAGGAGGACCGCCAGGACCCTGCCTACAAAGCAGGGTGCTAATTTCCCCCTGCCATTTCTGGGGCATATTTCAGTATGAGAGCGTGAAGTAATGTATTTTTATCGGAAGAACATGGACAGACTATAAAACATAAGAGGTACAATTCCAAAGAGGGTGCAAGAGCAGATGGAGCTGATGGGCGGCACGGTGGCACAGTGGTTAGCACTGCTGCCTCACAGCACCAGAGACCTGGGTTCAATTACCGACTCAGGTGACTGACTGTGTGGAGTTTGCACGTTCTCCCCGTGTCTGCGTGGGTTTCCTCCGGGTGCTCCGGTTTCCTCCCACAGTCCAAAGATGTGCAGGTCAGATGAATTGGCCATGCTGAATTGCCCGTAGTGTTAGGTAAGGGGTAAATGTAGGGGTATGGGTGTGTTGCGCTTCGGCGGGTCGGTGTGGACTTGTTGGGCCGAAGGGCCTGTTTCCACACTGTAATGTAATCTAATCTAATAATCTAATCTAATATGTGCACAGATCATTGAAGGTGGCAGCATACATAGAGAGAGCAGTTAATAATGCATACAGTGCCTTCAGCATTATTAATTGATATATGGAGTACAAGAGAAAAAGGGTGATTTTGAACTGGCATAAGACACTTTTTAGACCTGAGCTGGACTATGGTGCACAATTTGAATGCCAAGCTACAATAAAGATTGGACTCACTAAGAGCTAGTGCAGACATGATGGGCCAAATGGCCTCCTTCTGTATCATAATACTTCTGTGATCCTATGAAGGTCCTTTGACTTTGTTGTTCAATAACTGCCTGCGCCTGGACCAGTTGTTGTCAGAAAGGATTGTCTTTGAACAGGTTTGGGATAACTTCATCTCTCCAGACCTGTCCATTGGAGCTACTTAAACTCTTCGTGCTCTTCTGATAGATTGACATCAAGATGAGCATGTATACACAAAAGTGAGGCTTCCTGATTATGAATTATATATATATTCTTCACCTTCTTACACCTTTCGCATTGCAGAGTTGTTTGTCACATAGAGGGCTGTTTCTTCACAATGTGAAATGTCTGATACTTGTCTCAAACTTAAAATTTCTGTGGAATCCATTGACATAAACAGGTCAAATTTGATTGTTAAAATTACATAGATGCAAACTTCTTCTGGGAATGCATTGGATATTGTCACTAATACTGGTGGCTCTACCGTATTAACATTTTTATGTGAAGGAGTCAATTGCTGAACCTGTTTAAATCTTGCTCATTCAAAATTTAATTGTTCTTAGTTTAAAGTAATTGTTAAAAGCTTATAGAACTTCAGCAAATATATTTGCATTTCCTTTACTTCTTGCTAAGTTCTAACATCATCTGCTGTAGATCTGCCTAAATACTGTCATGTTTGTCCACGTAATTTGTTCTTTTTTAAAATTTATTCATTTTATGGCATGCAGGCATCAGTGGCTCGCCAGCACTAGTTATCTGTCTCTAGTTGCCCATGAGAAGGTGGTGGTGAGCTGCCTTCTTGAACTACTGCAGTCCACCTACTGTGGGTTGACCTACAATGCCATTATGCACGGAATTCCAGGATATTCACTCAGTGACGATGAAGGAATGGTGGTATATTTCTAAGTCAGGATGACGAGTGGCTTGGAGGAGAACTTGAAGGTGGTGGTGAAGGCAGTCGTTCCCAAATATCTGCTGCCCTTGCCCTTACAGATGGAAGCTGTTGTGGGTTTGGAAGGTGCTGTCTGAGGAACTTCGGTGAATTTCTGCAGTGCATCTTGTAGGTAGTACACACTGCTGCTACTGAGCATCAGTGGTGGAGGGAATGGATGCTTGTGGATGTGATGTCAATCAAGCAGGCTGCTCGGTCCTGGATGGTGTCAAGCTCCTTGAGTGTTTTTGTCTTGGTTTTGTTCATCTTGTGATTTAATTTCTCACTTGAAGCAATTCTATATCTTAAGAATTATTATCCCCAAGACTTCTAATCCTATGTTCTATTTGGCCCATCTCTGGTATTAACTCTAACATACATTATCTTTTCACCTATCATGTCTTCCAAATGTGATTATTTAATCTTAATTTGAAGCTTTTTAGTTCTGTAACATTTTAATGCTACAAGACGGCATAGTGACTCAGTGGTTAGCACTGTTGCCTCACACTGCCAGGGACACAGGTTTGATTCCATCCTTGGGCAACTGTCTGTGTGGAGCTTGTACATTATCCCCGTGTCTTCGTGTGTTTCCTTTGGGTGCTCCAGTTTCCTTCCACAGTCCAAAGATCTGCAGGTTAGATGAATTGGCCATACTAAATTGCCCATAATGTTCAAGAATGTGTGGGTTAGGTGCATTAGTCAGTGGAAATGTAGAGTAATAGGGGAGGGGAATGGATCTGGGTGAGTTACTGTTCGGAAGGTTGGTGTGGACTTGTTGTGCTACATGGCCTATTTTCACACTATAGGGATTCTGTGGTTAATACTGGGTTTAATGGC
Source organism: Chiloscyllium plagiosum (assembly GCF_004010195.1). Classification (NCBI taxonomy): domain Eukaryota; kingdom Metazoa; phylum Chordata; class Chondrichthyes; order Orectolobiformes; family Hemiscylliidae; genus Chiloscyllium; species Chiloscyllium plagiosum. The sequence goes on along the minus strand of NC_057723.1, from coordinate 14,901,714 downwards.
TTTTTAAATTGTCAGTATATTGATGCTACTTTAAACTCTTTCCTCTTTGGATTCTTACTTCTTCGATATAGTAATGCTGTTTTTCAGTGATGCTTACTGAGGGTTTTCTTATGTTTTTGCAGTCAAATTGAGGTTTCCTACTGCCTGAGAGAAAAGAATATTCCCCCTTTTATTCAGGCAAGGTGAATAATCTTAATGCCTTTCATGCTTGTTGCCTGTGACCTTAACAAAATTCTTCTCACTTGAATTGTGGTTTAAATTATAGGTTTTCTGGTAATATCTCAGCCTCAATAGTCTCCTTAGCATTATCTAATGTTAGACTCTATGTATTTGACTCTATATAAATTGATCATTTATTAACTTAATTCTAGCTTTACAATTTTACAGATGAGGAAGGACACCACTTTGACTGAGACAACACATCCATCCTCGGAAAAGCCAATTAGAGACATGTATGAGAATTCCTAGAGGCCTGGCATTCCAACCAAACTCTATCATCAAACACATCGATTTGGACCCCATTTACCACCCTTTGAGAGAAAAAAAGAAATGACATCACCAACCCAAGGAAACCTAAACACATAAATAGAAAGTGGGACATAACACCAGCGCCTCACCAGAGGCTTAATGATGATGCTACCAAGCATGGCGATGAAAAGTCTGAAAACGAACCTTCCAGCTCAGCGAGCAAACTTACATCCAGAACCTCAACCTGAACTATAAATCTTCTCAAACTTCACTAACTATTCATTGGTGATGGGCAAGTTGTTGGAGGGAATCCGGAGGGACCGGATATACATAATTTGGAAAGGCAAGGACTGATTAGGGATTGTCACAATGGCTTTGTGCATGGGAAATCATGCCTCACACATTGATTGAGTTTTTTGAAGAAGTAGCAAAGAGGATTGATGAGGGCAGAGAGGTAGACGTGATCTATATGGACTTCAGTAAGGCGTTCGACAAGGTTTCCCATGGGACACTGGTTAGCAAGATTAGGTCTCACAGAATACAAGGAGAACTAGCTATTTAGATACAGAACTGGCTCAAAGGTAGAAGACGGACGGTGGCTGTGGAGGGTTGTTTTTCAGACTGGAGGCCTGTGACCAGTGGAGTGACACAAGGATCGGTACTGGGTCCTCTACTTTTCATCATTTATTTAAATGATTTGGATACAAGCATAAGAGGTATAATTAGTAAATTTGCAGATGACACCAAAATTGGAGTGGTAGTGCACAGCGAAGATGGTTACCTCAGATTACAACAGGATCTTGATGAGATGGACTAATGGACTGAGAAGTTGCAGATGGAGTTTAGTTTAGATAAATGCAAGGTGCTGCATTTTGGGAAAGCAAATCTTAGCAAATCTATACACTTAATGGTAAGGTCCTAGGAGTGTTGCTGAACAAAGAGACCTTGGTGTACAGGTTCACAGCTCCTTGAAAATGGAGTTGCAGATAGATAAGATAGTGAAAAGGCGTTTGGTATGCTTTCCTTTATTGGTCAGAGTATTGAGTACAGGGGTAGGGAGGTCATGTTGCGACTGTACAGGACATTGGTTGGACCACTGTTGGACTATTGCATGCAATTCTGGTCTCCTTCCTATCGGAAAGATGTTGTGAAACTTGAAAGGGTTCAGAAAAGATTTACAAGGATGTTGCCTAGGTTGGAGGATTTGAACTATGGGGAGAGGCTGAATAGGCTAAGGCTGTTTTCCCTGGAGCATCGAAGGCTGAGGGGTGACCTCATAAAGCTTTATAAAATCATGAAGGTCATGGATAGGATAAATACACCAAGTCTTCTCCCTGGAGTGGGGGAGTCCAGAACTAGAGGGCATAGGTTTAGGGTGAGAGGGGCAAGATATAAAAGAGACCTAAGGGGCAACTTTTTCACACAGAGGGTGGTACGTGTATGGAATGAGTTGCCAGAAGAAGTTGTAGAGGCTAGTACAATTGCAACATTTAAAAGGCAACTGGATGGGTATATGAATAGGAAGGGATATGGGTCGGGTGCTGGCAGGTGGGACTAGATTGGGTTGGGATATCTGGTCGGCATGGACGGGTTGGACTGAAGGGTCTGTTTCCGTGCTATACATCTGTTGCTATAACCTCATTTTCAATTACTTTGGCCTCTGCTTCCTTGTTATAGCTTCACCTCATGGTGTCTACGCACTTTGGCAGCAAAGCTTATTGTCAGTTGTAAGTATTCCTTTTTAACTTCCAGCGTTCTCATCCTGTTCTGCACAATTAATTTAAAGCTTTTGCTTTTTCTCCTCAGGAAATTTTTACTTTTCCTAATGGAACTCCAACACCATTTTGTTTCCCCACAGAACCTCTAACTGGGACTTGCCACAAATATCTTCACTTCCTGATTTACTCTGTAACGGTTTCCAGATCACATTTGCTTCAGCACTCTTACCAGGTCTTAGGTAAATTGAGTTTCCATTAAATGTTAAGTTTTACCTCTTTTCAATCTTTTCATTAGTTTGTCTGCAATCTGCCAACTGTCTGCATTAATAGCTTTTAAAGCCTTTAAAGCCGTAAATGTCCAATACTACTCCTGGGTCTACAGGAATTCTATGCTCTTAGGTCTACCAGAGTTTTTACCATTGTTATCTTGTGCTGTTAAGCAATTATCCCCACTGCGGACACTATATTTATGATGAAGTTAAACTGAATTTCAATCCACACCACTGATCACCATTTGTATATGCTGCACTGTTAACACCACCAAGCTTGTGGCTGGAGTCGTTTACTGCCATCATTCTCTTTCCTGACTGGATCTACTCTGTATCCAATAGTAGAGGACAACCACTGGTAAGTCTTAATGAGAAGAAGCTCTTATCTTAAAGAAGATGTACTTCACCGCAAGATAGAAATCAGACATAGGTTACATTAGCAAGTTTGACATTGTGATTCAGACTGTTAGGAGATGTAGGATGAAGACCTACGTACATAAGATCCCGAGATGTTCTGCCCTTTCTCCAGCCAAGCCCCATCATCAAATTGGTTAGAGCTTAAGCCAATCCCCAATATCTCCCTTACAGGTCATTCTAATATAATGCGTGTTTCGTCAACGCAAATTGGCTTTAACGCGATTGACGAATTGTGGACGCTGTTTGGATAACGCAAACTTCCTACTGAACAGGTATAGCATTTTTCTATAGCAATCTTTTACAGTGCAATTTTCTATAATAGATCCCATAGTATGATTTTGAATAGTGTGAGGTCACAAAGGGACATAACTGTTGCATTATAGCAGAATGACTTGCATGAAATAAAACAGCTGGCATGAGTTTGGCACATTGGAATCAACATGCCATCTGTTGCCAATATTCATGGAACCTCTCCTTAACTCTGTTTCCATCTTTGGAGAATCCCAAAACGCTTAGTGCTGGAAAAGCACAGTAGGTCAGGAGCTGGTGAATCGACGTTTCAGGCATGACATCAAGTTGTCTGTCTTCCTGATGAAGAGCTTATGCCCGAAGAGTCGATTCACCAGCTCCTGACCTGCTTTGCTTTTCCAGTACCACATTCTCAACTCTGATTTCCAGCATCTGCAATCCTCACTTTCTCCTCCTTCATCACTATCCCCACCACTTCACTGTCTATATTGTTTGTGAAGAATCCACTCCTCGGTTATTATAAACCCATCCCACTAGAGATACTGAACATGTCATTTCATGCACTTCCACAAACTCCATAACGTTGTCAATGATTCCCTTCAACCTCACAGCCACTCTCATGCTGAACCAACCCGTTAAGGTGAGACTCCAGTGCCATAGCCTCTTGATCACAAAGACTCCTAATTTAGCTTTTGGCTACAGAAACCTTCATCCATGCCATTGCTGCCTCCAGACTTGACTTTATTGTGCTATCTTGCACAGCCGCACACACTCCACCCTTGATAACTTTTGTTAATTCCAACTATACTGTTTGTATTCTGTTCTGTACAAAATCCACACTCTCCAATCACCTTTATTCACACTGATCTACATTAAGTCCTATCTCCCAAACAGTACAAATTTAGTATTCTCATCCTGATACTGAAATTAAATCTAGCACTCACCTTCTCCTATTTCCCTAAGTTCTTCCACTCTTCCCAGCTCTCCATTCCTCTGACTTTTCTTTATTGTATCTCCCCATCCCTCTGCACTGCCATTGGTGCAATCTCAGCAGCTGATTAGTTCCCACACTTTGGAATTCCTTCTCCAAAGTCATTTACCTCTACAACCTCTGCTTCCCTAAGACTACTGTAAAACTCACCATTCTGACTGACTGTTACTTTGATAAACCCTCCAAACAGCTCTTGCTCAATTTTTAAAATTGCAATGCTCTTTTTGCTGCTGTGCTTCCTTTTATCTCAGTGTCTTCAATGAACTGCTACAGATGAAGATCAAAGATCTGTCGCAGCGAGTAGTCAGAGGTAACTGCAAACTGCAATCCTATCACATCCCGTTGTGAATAGTGGTGAACAATTAAACATATCCCTGGAGGAGGAGGCTCCACAAATATCCCCATCCTCAATGATGAAAGAACCCAACATATTGGTGCAAAAGATAAGACTGAAACACTTGCAACAATGGACAATCCATTGTGAATTGGCCTCCTCCAGTGATTCCCAGCATCACAGTTAACAGTCTTCGGTCAATTTTCTTCACTCCATATGTTATCAAGAAATGGTTTGAGGCACTTGATGCTGCAAAGGCCCTGGGCCCTGAGCACCTTCCAGCAATAGTACTGAAGACTTGTGCTGTAGAACTTGCCACTCTCCGAGTCAAGCTCTTTCAGTACAGTTACAACACTGGCATCTACCCGACAATGTAAAAAATTGCCCAGGTAAATCCTGTACAAAAAAACAGGACAAATCCAACCTGGGCAATTAGCCCCCCCATTAGTCTACTCTCAGTCATCAGTAAAGTGATGGAAGGTGTCATCAATAGTGGCAATAAGCAGCACCTGCTCAGCAATAACCTGCTCACTGATGCCCAGTTTGGGCTCTGCCAGGGCCACTCAGCTCTTGACCTCATTACAGCCTTGGTTCAAACGTGGACAAAAGAGCTGAATTCAAGAAATGAAGAGAGAGTGACAGCCCTTGACATCAAGGCTGCATTTATCTGACAGTGGCATCAATGAGGCCGATCAAAACGGGAATCAATCGTTATATGGGGTGAACTCTCCACTAGGATTCATACCAGGAACACAAGAAGACAGTTGTGATTAATGGAGATCATGCCATCTCAGCTCCAGTACATTTTTGCAGGACCTCAGGATAGTGTCCTGGGCCCAACCATTGTCAATTATTTAATCAATGACCTCCCTCTATCATAAGATCAGAAGTGGGAATATTTACACAATGTTCAGCACTATTTGCGACTCCTCAGATACTGAAACAGTCCATGTTCAAATGTGACAAGATCAGGACAATATTCAGGTTTGGGTTGACAAGTGGCAAGTAATATTTATGTCACACAAATGCCAGGCAAAATCTGAACAGCACCCCTTTACATTCAACAATGTTATAATCACTGAATCCCCCACTATCAATATCCTTCCAGTTACCATTGACCAGAGATTCAATTGGACTCACTACATAATAGTGGCTACAAGAACAGGTCAGAAATTAGGAATACTGTGGAGAATAACTCACCTCCTGACTACTCAAAGCCTGTCTATCATCTACAAGGCATAAGTGAGAAGTGTGATGGAATACACACTTGCCTGGATGAATGCACAAGCACCCAAAAAGCTTGTCACCATCCACGACAAAGCAGTCCGCTTGATTGGCACCACACCTACTAGTATCCACTCCCTCCATCATCGACACTCAGTAGCAGCAGTATCTGGTATCTACAAGACACACTTCAGAAATTCAGCCAAAATTCTTAGACTGCACCTTCCAAACTCTTGACCACTTCCAGCTAGGAGGACAAGGGTAGCATATACACGGGAACACAACCATCCAAGTCATTCACCATCCTGACTTGGAAATATATCGCTGTTCCTTCACTGTCACAAGTCAAGATATTGGAATTCTGGAATTCCCTCCATAAGGGCATTGTGGGTCTACCTGCAGCAGGTGGACTGCAATGGTTCAAGTAGTCAGCTCAGTACTACCTTCTCAAGGGCAACTGGAGCTGGGCAATAAATATTGGCCAGCCCATGATGCCCACATCCCATGAATGATTAAAAGTAATCAATACAGAATCCCTGTATTATATTGCATTACCACAGGTCACTGGTAATAATTTCAATGCCACCTAATGTCATCTTGGTATTTTCTTGTACTCAATAACTACCATACTTTGTCATCGTAGGGTTGCTTCAACTGGCTTCTGTGCTAGCTAAAGAAGAAAAATATCTCTTCTAATTACTATGCAGTGACCCTTCACTGCAAAATACATTGACAATGATTGTCAATGCTGATTAAGGATGGATCAATTAACCCATTTCTCAAAATCCTCACAATATTAGTACAGTGACAATAGCTCTGAATACCATGGAAGAATAGATTGATTGGATTATGTTTTACTGGAAATTTCTCATTTCATCTGCATATATTTCCCTTGATATGCAATGGAGACAATTCTTGACTGTGAAGGTAACATTCTTGCTATGAAATAAATCTTTCAGTATTAAATGAATTTCGCAACATCGTACTAGTTCTTGTCACATCATCAATCATAACATTTATAATCCATGAGAAGTAAATGGAAGTAAGAATAATATCTGAACTATCATGGTGGAAGATCTGACTTTCCCTCCTACACCTATCCTTTGATTCTCTCTTGTTAAGGAGCTCATTCAATGGTGAAGATGCACGGTGCAGTATGACTCTATATCTTTGCTAATTTACCTAAGGGAGTGGTTCTTCATGTAAAAATATTGATACTGATATCAGTGGCATACCCAACCATTAACCATGACAACTGAGCTTGATCCTGTCATTACCTATTGTACAGTTTCAAACAGGAATTGATGAATTAAAATGATAAGTAGAAACTTGAACACTTTTCCTCTCCTGAATCAGGTATGCAAAGGTTTATTCTGGTACTTGATTCTATTGGCTTGACTGAGCAAATGACAAACTCAACATACATCAGGAATCTTCACAGTTAATTTGATTCAGTGAAGCAAAACATTTATTTACATAGGCACCAGCAGGATTCAAAATGACAATCTTCAGAATAAAGTATGATAATATTGAAACATTTACCAGCAAAAATGTCTAACTGTTTAGCAATTTACTTGAATCTGAATTATATGCAATTGTTTCCATCTCATCTTCATTCTCTATTTCTAAAGGCTAAGCAGACCATCCTTTATGTGACCATTGACATTAGCACTACATCATCACTACCAAAGTTCTTGAAAATATAAAGGATAAAATGTGGTATATTTAGATGACTGTCAATCTAGCTTTCTGGCAATATAGTGTAGTTGTCTCTGGGCTCTTGGTGGACACAGTTTCATCAGGTATCATTGTATCAAGATGTCTTTGCATTGCTGTTCAAGAGGACAGCATTTTGCTCTTGTAAATAGCCCTCATAATCTTTCCAGGCGTTATTATTTTATACTACAATTAATTTATGCCAATTAGAAGCAAATTGAAAAAGGCATTAAAGCAATTTGCAATTAGTTAATATTCTCAAGATTAATAAACTGAAAGTGTGCATCTATGTGTGCTTCATCAATGTTACAGTTTTTTTTAAACCAGGTTTATTTAATCTGTACAATAGGGCTAACATTTGCTTACCATTTCCACATGTTTGGTCAATAATAGAAATTCCACGTCTTCTGACTATTCTACATAAGTAATATTATGGGATATCTTCTTAAATCTTCACTATTGTTACTGAACCACTAGCCTGTGGAAACATTTTCTCTTTATTTGCTCAATTAAAACCCCATATAATTTCAAACTACTCAACTAAATCTATCTGGAACTTTCTCAATTTCTTACATTACATCAGTTACTGCTATTATGAAGGTTTTTTTTTTGGAGGGTTTTAGGTTTCAAGAGTGGTGGTAAAAATGGACTTGCTTCACGATTTTGGAACTACCTGGATTTTTTTTTCAGGGGAATCAATGGACCGACATTGGAACATTGATTTAAATAATGTACTTCTGAGAAATATCATGACTTCAGCCAATTGTTTGGATTGGCTTCTTAGGAATTACCTGCCTGGGTTTTATGGCTGCCTTGTTTAGATTACTTACAGTGTGGAAACAGGCCCTTCAGCCCAACAAGTCCACACCGACCCGCCGAAGCGCAACCCACCCATACCCCTACATTTACCCCTTTAACCTAACACTATGGGCAATTTAGTATGGCCAATTCACCTGACCCGCACATCTTTTGTGACTGTGGGAGGAAACCGGAGCACCCGGAGGAAACCCACGCAGACACGGGGAGAATGTGCAAACTCCACACAGTCAATCGCCTGAGTCGGGAATTGAACCCGGGTCTCTGGCGCTGTGAGGCAGCAGTGCTAACCACTGTGACAGCGTGCCGCCCCCACTGTGCCACCGTGCCGCCCAAATATTTTACTTGGAAGTTGTTTAATTTTTAGTTGGGGTATATGCCTATTAAGGAAAGCTGCCCTGTTCTCTTCTCTCCTGTTTTTAAATGACCTTGCCAGGAATCCATTTTGAAACCTGATTATTCCCTTGAAGAGCAATGCCAAGACATCTTGATGTAATGTTTCCTGAGCAAGTTGTGGCTCCCAAGACCTCAGAGACAACTGCACACGTCATGAGAATGCGAGATTGACAGTCATCAGAACATTTCCACGCTTTATCCATTTTATCCTGAAACACTTGGGGTTGTTGTGGTAGTGCTTGTCATTGAACAAGTAATCCACTGAGAACCCATGGCCTGTGTTTTGAGGCCATAGGTTCAATTCCAATACTGCATGTAACCACTGTTCATTTTTGTAAAAACCATCTGGTTTATTGATGTCCTTTAGGGAAGAAAATCTGCCATACTCGTCTGGTCAACATGTGAATCTAGATCCACAGTAATGTGGTTGACTCTTAAAATCCCTCTGGGCAATTAGGTGTGGGCAATAGATCCTGGCCTGGTCTGCAAATCTCACATCTCACGAATGAATGATTTAAAAATGGCCAACAATTATAGATCAGAAGTGTCTTTGTTCATCCCAAGGTGAATCTCTGTCGTGAGAAATTCATTCTCCTTTTACCTGGTGTGAGGTTTTTGCGTTAGTTAGAAGGGTTTGCATTTATATTTTCATAATATAAACTGTGCTAAGCAGTTTTGCACCTCCATCAAGTAAGTTTTGTTTTATAATAAATCAATAATTTTGTTGCTTTTTGAGGAAGAATAGAATCACAAATTGGATTTTAACCTACTTCTGAGTAAATTGAATCTGTTGGGAAGGCAGTGAGGCATTATAAAGTGAATTTGAAAAAGAAAGCAATTTTGTAGTGGAGGCTTGAAAAAGCAGGACTGTTTCATCAAGAACACATGAAGAATGCATTGGCCTCTACTGCACAATACTACTACCACCACCACACCCCCTTATGCCCCAGGGTTCATGAGCTTCAGAAGACCAGCTTTCCTCACCCTCCCTGAACCTAAGTGATTGTCAACAATTGTCTTCGCCTGTATTGTTTTAGTCATGCAGTGTCAGCGTCAGATTATCAGGTACTGTGTAGCAAGCTTCAGTGTAATTATTTTTAATTACCATGTTCAGACATGTCACGACACACCTCTGAACCAGATGGGACTTGAACCTAGATTCTTCTGCCCCAGAGGTAGGGACACTACCAGCATGCCACAAGACCTACCCTTCTTCTTCTGGCAAGTGGTCTCTCTGACACCCATTTTTCACTTGCTGCTGTCAGCCAGTTGCCACTTTCTGCTGGAAACCTCCCGTGTAGGAAAAGAGAAGGATGGAGACAGAGAGTTGTTTTACTTGTAAATTATTCTTTTCCAATTTCCACCCCAGGGGACATTCTTCTTCCGATGATCCAGACTCCTGCTACACTGTGATTTCACTAAGACTGGCAGCCAGCTTGGTACCTCTTTCATGTAGCCATCCTTTACGTAAGAGTTATTCAGTGCCATTTAATGAATTGTTATTCTAATCCCATTTTCCAGCACATAACCCACAGCCTTGACATCACAAGTGTACATCTAATTCTTAATTCTAATACTTGTTAAATGTTATGAGGGTTTTTGCCTCTACCATCTTTACAGGTCGTGAGTAGCAGATTCCCTATGGTTTCTTTCTCACATCCCCTCTAAATCTCCTGCCCATTACCTTAAATTCATGCCCCAGATCATTCATCTTATCATTTCCCAACAAGGGGAAATGTTTCTTCCCACCTACGCATTTCATAACTTTATACATCTCAGTCATGTCCCCACTTAGCCTCCAGTGCTCTAAGGAAAATAACTCCAGTCTATCCAGTTTTTATTCAATATTAAAGCTCTCCAGCCTAGGCAACATCCTGTTAAATCTCCTGTGACCCTCTCCAGTGCAATCACATCCCTCCTATAACCTGGATTCCAGAACTGCACACAATACTCTAGCTGTGGTATTACCAACATTTTATACAGTTCTAATATCACCTCTTTGTTCTTATAGTATGTGTCTCAGCTGATAAAGGCATGTTTTCCCAATGCTTTCTTAACCAATTTAGCTATCTGTTTCACTACCTTATGTGTACATGCACACCAAATCTAATCATGACCTTAACTAGCTTTCTTATAGTTTCCAACTTGCATTTAATTCGCAAGAGTGGGAATATTGGCTGATACTTCCAGCCTTGCTCGCTTGGAGATATTGACACAGAGTAATCATTATGGAGAACATTGGGAATGTTCATTGTCACTTTCCTAACCCTCAATGGTTCAGTACAGAGAGCCCTCATTTAACATTTCCCTTTTTACTCTTATGTAATCTGAGCATCTTTTTTAGAGTATGTTTTCTTGATTCACATTTGTTTTTCCAGATTAGCATCATGCATTGTGCATCATCCCATGTTAATGCCATCTGACATCAGCATCTGATTAGCACTATGAGAATTCAGAGTGAGAGAGATAAAGTGAGAGACTTGTGGAATTACCAGGTCAATAGCTCAAGGAAATGTACTTTGTTGCTCCAGGTAGAGGTTCCTGACTCTCTGGATTTGCTCAGTGACTATTTGCAAAGGAGCAGTTGTGTTTTGCTCTACATGAGAGAAAAGTCGGAAAAATTGGAATGTTTTAAGTCAAAATTCTTGAGCAAAATGGTCATTTTACATGATTATCTAAAGTCTGGAATTTCTTTCCAGGAAAGTAAGTAAACCTAAAATAACAAATTAGCAACAGCAATATACCAAGGAGAAGTTACTTGCATGCTTGAAACAATGTTTTTTGTGTGTTCTGTGAAAATATCTATTTACATTAATAGCATGATAGTAATCATATGTCCACCATTGTATTTTTTGGATTACTTACAGTGTGGAAACAGGCCCTTTGACCCACCAACCTGCCAAAGCGCAACCCACCCATATATTTACCCCTTTGCCTAACACTACAGGCAATTTAGCTTGGCCAATTCACCTAACCTGCACATTTTTGGACTGTGGGAGGAAAGCAGAGCACCCAGAGGAAACCCACACAGACATGGGGGCGGCACGGTGGCTCAGTGGTTGGCACTGCTGCCTCACAGCGCCAGAGACCCGGGTTCAATTCCCATCTCAGGCGACTGACTGTGTGGAGTTTGCACGTTCTCCCCGTGTATGCGTGGGTTTCCTCCGGGTGCTCCGGTTTCCTCCCACAGTCCAAAGATGTGCAGCTCAGGTGAATTGGCCATGCTAAATTGCCGTACTGTTAGGTAAGGGGTAAATGTAGGGGTATGGGTGGGTTGCGCTTCGGCGGGGCGGTGTGGACTTGTTGGGCCGAAGGGCCTGTTTCCACATGGGAAGAATGTGCAAACTCTACACAGTCAGTCACCTGAGGTGGGAATTGAACCCGGGTCTCTGGCGCTGTGAGGCAGCAGTGCTAACCACTGTGCCACCGTGCAAGCTATTTCAGCTAGGAATGCACAATGCTGCAAATGTATGGGACAGTATTTCAATTTATACATTAGTCTTTCTGGGCAAGATAATATCCAAAGGTACTTAACATTCCCTTTAACATTAATCACCAAAAGCCATTTTACTGATTCTGGGTAGTGGAATCAAAACGTGAACCCACAAGCTAAAAGGGCCACTGTGCCCCTCCAACCTGTTCTATCATCAAGTAGATTCATCTGTACTTCAGGCAGCTTGATTCCACATTGGACAGTCAGTTTACCCACGAAACTATTATTGGGGTTTTTAGTGCACTGGACCATTTCATCAAGAAAGGTAATCGGAAACAATTGACTTTACTAACAAAAAGAAATGATTTGGAGATGCCGGTGTTGGACTGGGGTGTACAAAGTTAAAAATCACACAACACCAGGTTATAGTCCAACTGGTTTAATTGGAAGCACACTAGTTTTCGCTCCGAAAGCTAGTGCTTCCAATTAAACCTGTTGGACTATAACCTGGTGTTGTGTGATTTTTATCAAAAAGGTCGTTCCTGGAGCGAGAATTCTCGCTTTAAAAACAAACCTGTTGATTAGTTTATATATACATTTTGAGTTGCAGTGTTTCATGCACCAGTGAAGGATTGGCTGGCAGGAGCTGGCTCCCCTCCAGGTTTGACGAAGTTCCAGGAGGTTCCAGGTTTTGCATCTTGAGGTTAGCTTTTCCCATGACAGTCGGTGCAAGGGGCTCGGCGTTCAAGCGAAAGTCTCGAGAACACTCGGAGAGGCGAGGCGTGGGCGGACCAGCACCAAAGGCTCTTTTTTTCATTCATCAAAGATGAGAGTGAACGCTGCTGGCCGTCTGGAGTGCTGAGGGGCTGGGAGACGCGAGGATTTCAGGCTCGCATTCATGCTCAGGGACATTCCAGGAAGGAGTTTGAACCAGGTAAGCAGTAACATTGTCAGATAGCCGAAAGTTGCCATTGCTGCCCCATGCTCAGACATGTGGGCTTTTCGGGAGCTATGCTGGTCAGCTAAACTTTAGGAACGGGCGGTTGTTGCTGGACGTTAGTCGAAGCCACAATTAGACAGCGGCTCCATTGAAAGTGTGTTCTGTGCAACTTGGGATTCAATTAACTTACCTCAGTGCATCGAACTGGACGAAAGACAATAACGAAACTATATTTTCTTGCAAGGATATTTCAGTGCAATCTGACTCAAAGCAAGTGCAGCTCAAAAACGAATTTTGAAATATATAGGGAGTTGGATTTAAAGTTCGAATCTGGAGCGGTAGTCAAAGGAGGCGGGGATCAGTCAGTCCATGTGTTCCGAGATCCAGAGAGGTCTAGCAGTAGAAAGGTGGGGGATGTGACTCTGGGCAAGTTTTGCTTTCAACTAAAAAACAGTCTCATTTAATTTTGGTTCCGTCACTAAACTGGTTAGTTTGCGATTGTGTGACCCGTCAGCTCCCGCACTGCACCAACCTAGGGTTACCAAGTGCAAAAATTGAATTCCAACGCGATTAGTTGGCATCGAAACCTTGCACTCGCTCACCAGTTTCCCACGAACAGACAGAAGCCAACCCAAGGTAAAAACCAGGACTGCAGATGCTGGAAACCAGAGTCTAGATTAGAGTGGCGCTGGAAAAGCACAGCAGGTCAGGCAGCATCCGAGGAGCAGGAAAATCGACGTTTCGGGCAAAAGCCCTTCACCCTACTCTACACATATTCTGTGGACGATTTGGAGAAGGTGCTGTTGCCCATAACAGTGCTTTCTGCAATCTGCTCAAACTGAAGTTTGACCTGAATTAACTAGAGTTGATGAGTTATCTCCATCTCTTTTCACTGATTTCATCCTTGCTTAAACTCCTTCACCTGAGCTTCTGTATTGAAAATAATAAACTCAAGTGAAAAATTAAATCAGAATATACATATGAATTAAACTAATGCAATAAAGTAAGGAATATTCTTTGGGTTACCAGGGATCAAGAGAATCCTCATAACAGCATGATATTTCTGTTTCTCTATTATGTACAAATAATGTTGAAATGTTCCCCAGGTGCAGTGAAGTTTTATTCTGAATCATATAATAGAGTATTGGGTAAATACATAACAAGGACTTGAACAAATACATTTTTTGGAAAAAAATGTGCCCTATTAAAATATAAGCAAGAAACATTTCCCATGTTTTTGCAAATGAGTATTGTCAAGCTTTTGGGAAAGATGCCTTAATACAACATTATCAGCACCTTTGGGAGCAGTGAGTTTCCTTCTTGAGATTTAAAATGTTTAAATTAATTTTCTTTCATAACTGGCAAGGCGATAATCTGTTACCCATTCCCAAATTCCCCTAGAACTGGTTGGCTTGTTCGGCCTTTTGAGGGGGCAATGAGAATCGATACTTTGCCAGGGGTCTGAAAGTCAGACAATGTAAGGACGTAATGAGTCGGTGTGGACTTGTTGGGCCGAAGGGCCTGTTTCCACACTGTAATGTAATGTAATGTAATCTAATGTAATATTCCATTCCCTAAAGAACATTTGTCAATCAGATAGGTCTGAATGACAAATTGGTATTATCTTCCTTCACTCCCCTACTGAGACAGCTTTCAATCCCAGATTCACAAACTAAACTCAAACTTCCCAACATGCTATGTTGAGACTATGTTGAGAATTAGAGTCATAGAGATGTACAGTACGGAAATGGACCCTTCGGTCCAACTTGTCCATGCCAACCAGATATCCCAACTCAATCTAGTCCTATTTGCCAGAACTTGGCCCATATACCTCTAAACTCTTTCTATACATATACTCATCCAGATACTTTTTAAATGTTGTAGTTGTACCAGCCTCCACCACTTCCTCTGGCAGCTCATTCCATACATGTACCACCCTCTGTGTGAAAAAGTTGTTCCTTAGGTCCCTTTTCTATCTTTCCCCTCTCATCCTCTAGTTCTTGGCTCCACCATCCAGGGAAAATATGTTGTCTATTTATTCTATCCATGCCCTTAACGATTTTGTAAACCTCTATAAAGTCACATCTCAGCCTCCAATGCTCCAGGGAAAACAGCCTCAGCCTGATCAGCCTCTTCCTATAGCTCAAATCCTCTAATCCTGGCAACATCCTTTTAAATCTTTTCTGAACTGTTTCAAGTTTCACAACTTTCTTCTGATATGAAGGAGTCTAGAATTGCACGCAATATTCCAAAAGTGGCCTAACCAATGTCTTGTACAGCTGCAACATGATCTCCCAACTCCTATACTCAGTGCTCTAACCAATAAAGGAAAGCATGCCAAACGCCTTCTTCACTATTCTATCTACCTGCGACTCTACTTTCAAGGAGCTATGAACCTGCACTACAAGGTCTTTTTCTCAGCAATATTCCCCAGGACTTTACCATTAAGGGCGGCATGGTGGCTCAGTGGTTAGCACTGCTGCCTCACAGCACCAAGGTCCCAGGTCTGATTCCAGCCTTGGTTGACTGTCTGTGTGGAGTTTGCACATTGTCTGTGTGGGTTTCCTCCGGGTGCTCCAGTTTCCTCCCACAGTCCAAACATGTGCAGGCCAGGTGAATTGGCCATGCTAAATTGCCCAACATGTTAGGTGCATTAGTCAGAGGGAAATGGGGCTGGGTGGGTTACTCTTCGGAGGGTCGGTGTGGACTTGTTGGGGCTGAAGGGCCTGTTTCTACACTGCAGGGAATCTAATCTAAAAGTGTATAAGTCCTGCTTTGATTTGCTTTTCCAAAAGGCAGCACCTCACATTTATCTAAATTAAATTCCATCTGCCACTCCTCAGCCCATTGGCCCATCTGATCAAGATCCCATTATACTCTGAGGTAACCTTCTTTGCTATCCACTACACCTCCAAATTTGATGCCATCTGCAAACTTACTAACTATCCCTCCTTTGTTCATATCCAAATCATTTCCAGAGGAACCTCAAGGATCAAAAATCTCACTGTCCTGATAGAAACATTACATCAAAGACGTGTTTCAACATTGAGTGCGTCTTTTGTTTACAATGATTAAAAGTGAATTTGGCTGACTGGACTGCTGCCGAGAACAGTCCTGGACATAGATGGGAGCCCAAGCAGCAAGTTCTGTACGCAAATGGGTCGTTCTCCCTGTATTCCATGAGATCTAACCTTGCTAAACAGTCTCCCATGGCGAACGCCTTACTGAAGTCCATATAGATCATGACTACCTCTTTGCCCTCATCAATCCTCTTTGTTACTTCTTCAAAAAACTCAATCAAGTTTGTGAGACTTGACTTCCCATGCACAAAACCATGCTGACTATCCCGAATCTGTCCTTGGCTTTCCAAATACATGTAAATCCTTTCCCTCAGGATTCTCTCCAATAACTTGCCCACCACCGATATCAGGCTCACTGGTCTATAGTTCTCTGGCTTTTCCTTACCACCTTTCTTAAATAGAGGCACCACATTAGCCAACCTCCAGTCTTCTGGCACCTCACCTGTGACTATCGATGATACAAATATCTCAGCAAGGGGTCCAGCAATCACTTCCCTAGCTTCCCACAGAGTTCTATGGTACACCTGGTCAGATCCTGAGGATTTATCCACTTTTATGCGTTTCAAGACATCCAGCACCTGGATGTCTTGAAACGCATAATATGGACATTTTTCAAGATGTCACCATCTATTTCCCCACATTCTATATTTTCCATGTCCTTCTCCACAGTAAACATTGATGCAAAATACTCATTTAGTATTCCCCCATCTCCCGCTGCTCCAAACATAACTGCCTTGCTGATCTTTGAGTTGCCCTATTTTCTTCCTTCGTTACCCTTTTGTCCTGAATGTATTTATAAAATCCCTTTGGATTCTCCTTAATCCTATTTGCCAAAGCTATCTCATGTCCCCTTTTTGCCCTCCTGATTTGTCTCTTAAGTATACTTCTATTGCCTTTATACTCTTCTGAGGATTCACTCAATTCCGTCTTTTTCTTAACCAAAACCTCATAGACAGTGTCTCTGGACTACTATCCAGTGATGTTACCAAAATGATATAAACTTGTTTTCAAAACATAGTCCATTGAAGAAAATTGTAAGTTCCTTTTACAATGGTAGTTAATTCCCCTTCAACATGAAAAGTAGTGGTAAATAGTGGCAAGACTTGATGGAAGAGATAGTTGGTCATGTGACATATTGAAGCCTCAGGGTGTGTACTTCTGTTAGTGATCATCCATATGCCAAAGTATCTTAGCTGTGCATTCATGCAATTTTGCCGATTGAAAGCCAACCACAGCCCTACTTAATAAGCAAAGACAAACCCTTACCCTCACTGTACAAACCAGCTACTGAGGTTTTGGAGCCTTATGTTGAGGTTTTTGATGAGTAACTATTGAGATTAGAAGGAATGCTACATGTAATTATTTTGCAATGGTGCATGAAAGACAGCAAGTGTGGGAAGAACCAAGAAAAGTCATAGTGACATGGGTAAAAGGTAGAGAGAAAAATGCTTCAAAGTTCAGGCTGAATGACAACAAAAATGTGAAACTTAACAGATCTCAGATCTCACAGTGTCAAATACTACTTCTTTGTTGCATAGTGCTCCAACAATCATTAGAATGTTTGCTCCAAGTGTCTAGGATAAACAGAATATCCCAGTGCTGTCCAAGATTTCTAGCCTTCCTTCTTGATGTGTGTGTTTCACACTTGCAATAGAACTGTGCTAAATCCTGTTGAAAGCTTCACAGTTTTCATGTAATTACACTGACTCCTCAGTCAGGTCATGGTGTGAACTAGCTATTGAGATTTTGGAACCTTATGCTGAGGTTTTACCTTGGTGGATATCAGCATCAGTGGAATGTTTCATGGGATGTAGATAAACTGTTATCGCTGAGCAAATTACTGATTATTTCAAAATAGTCACTAACATCCTTTGAGAAGGTTGCAGAATTGATTGATATTGATTCCAGACTCAGCTAGATTTGAGTTTTTAAGGTCTAAATTAAATATTCAATAGAATAACACTTGTGAAATTTTGCATTCAGCAGTAGTTTGATCCATGCTAACAACAAGAAAACTAAAATATTAATATTTATCTACATCTGCAAAATGCCATGTGTCATAGATTGTCAATGATAGCAAGGGGAGAATGACACAAGATGGTGAGATGAACGATGTATCAATAATATCTAGCTGTTGTGTGTAATGTTAAAAACAGAGTGCTGGGAAACTCAACAGTTCTGACAGCATCCGTGAAGAGAGAAACAGAGTTAATGTTTCATGTCTTCAGAACATTAGCTAGAATAGACATTGCCCTGAAGTGTTGACTGGATATTGAGTAATGTGAAATGGAAATTGTTTTCTCTTTCTTGCTAATTTTGGATCTAAAATGGAAAGTAGAGATTCCCATACTGATTGTAGTATTGTGCATTGTTGCTCCTTGGTTGCGCATTAAGCCCCACATTTTCTAGTGGCAGTACATACTGTCCCAGGATGTACATACTATCACACACTTCAAAATACAAAGATACACAACATAGATTGGGTGCAAGAAAGACTGATCATTGTAATTATGGATAACAATAGCATTGTGTTTATGAACAGGAAACATAAAATTTGTGCATGAGGTTTTTATGAAATGTTGCGTATGAAAGGCTAAAGACCTTGACAACATTCCGGCAATAGTATCAATGACTTGTATTCCAGAACTTGCCACAATACAGCTATAACACTGGCACATACCTGATAATGTGGAAAATTGCCTAGGAATGCATTGTACACAGAAAAGACAGCACAAATCCAACCTGACCAATTACCACTCCACCATCTTAGTCTTAATCCACAGCAAAGTGGTGGAAGGGATTATTAACTTTGCTATCAAGCAGCACATGCTTAGCAATAACCTCAATTAGTGTTTTGCCATAACCACACAGTGCCTGGTCTCACTGCAGCCTTGGTTCAAACATGAACAAAAGAGATTAACTGCAGAAGGAAGGTGAGAGTGACTGCCCTTGACATCAGGGCTACATTTTACCAAATGTGGCATCAAGGAATCCTAGCAAAACTAGCAGCACGCCAATTTGAATTGGGGAAAAATTCTCTATTGGTTTAGCATAAAGGAAGTTGGTTATGGTTTTTGAACATCCATCATTTCAACTCCAGGACCTCTCTACAGGACATCCTCAGAATAGTGTCCTTGGCCCAAACATCTTCAGCTTTTGCAATGAACTTCCCTTCGTTATAAGGTCAGAAACTGATGATCATGCAATCTTTAATAGTATTTGTGACTCCTCTGATACTGAAGCAGTCCATGTCTAATTGCAGCAAAACCTGGGCAATATTTAATTGTGTGCTGTCAAGTGGTATGTAAAGCATGTGCCACACAAGTGCCAGGCAATGACCATTTCCAACAAAACAATTTGAACATTACTCCTGAACAGTCAATGGTATTATCATCATTGAAACTCCCATTATCAACATTTTAGGGGCATTACTATTTATCCAAATTTATCGCACAATAATTGATTACATGTTGAAACAAATCATTTTCATCTTGTAAATATAATTTATTGCCCATTTCTGTAATTAAAACCTCTTGTGTATTCCTCCCTATCTTCATCTCAACATTGGCAATTATGTCTTTAGAGACTGAGAGCAGAGGGCTGAGGTAAGCTGGTCGAGTGCAGGTGACTAAGAAAAATTCTGTCAATGGTCAAGTGCATTGATCTGCTGTCCCCATGATGATTGCCATGAAGGCTGTAGGAGAGTGGAGGAGTCGGGTGGCTTGGATAGTAATCTTGCCCACAACAATAATGAGGCCAATTAAGGAACTCTTGACATTCTTTCCAAAGTTTTCATAGGGGCATTTATCTAATACAGACCAACTAGCTCAAAGATTGCAAGAACAGGGCCATTGATAGTTTGACTGAAGAATGCAACTTATAAGACTGAGTAAAGAGTTTTAGTGGAATAGAGTGAGCCTATCTCATCACAAAAAAAAGTCAAAAAGATGCTTACATATATTCACATTCTCACCCTTTCCCAGGTTTCACATCACCATCTGCCCTCTGAAATATGAAAAGTCAGTACGTTTCATTTGTCCTACTTTAAAAATTACTGTAGGCACAGTAATAGCTACTGAAGAGAGTGAGAAGGCAACCTGTTTTTCCAAATGCCCACTGCTGCTTCCTCTACCCCGCCCCCAACGAATTGATGAGAAGACTCAACTCTGACTAAATTTGCATCTTGCCTTCAGCAACAGGTTTTTATTTCCTGCCAAAGAGCATTCACAACCCCCCAAAAAAAACTCGATTCATCTCTCCACTATGTAGATCTGTCCCCTAATCTCCACACATGAAGATTCTTTCTTAAACTCGTCTATCCCTTCTCTTTTAAAACTTGCTTTTAAGATCTTTAAATTGCCCTCCTTCAACTAGGCTTTTAGTCAGCCCACAGATTAATTCTCCTTTAGCTCAACAGTCATACTTTCCTTGTACATTTATTGAGTGCATTGGAACATGTTCCTAATTTCAGTGATGCCGCACAAACGTAGACTTTGTCATGATGGCGATGTGAATAATTTTAGGTATCTACTTTCAAAAGGGCACTATTGCATTATTGGGAAAAGTGGGAAGTCTTAAGGATTTCTGAGGGAAGGAGGAGTGAAAAACGTATCAAATTGCATTTGGTTGCACTGGAGGAAAGGGGAAGCAAAGGCAACCTGCTATCCCTTAGCATGGCTGGAGAAGGCAATTAAACTGGGTATTTGCCTCAGGCACAACCAACCCAAGTGCAATAGGTATGGAAACTGGCCTTCTAGATAACACAGTTAATATTAAATCAGGTTAAATTCTTTACAAAGGAGCTGGATAAACATTTGTTAGAGATCAAGATTGAAAATATAAGGACAAAATCATTTCAAGCATTGGCTAGAAATTAAATGCTCAATGAAACTTGCCAGTATGTGCAACACATGAGATCGAACCAGTTCCATTGAATTTTCTGTATTGTAGGATTGGATTAATAATGTGACTTTTCAATGTGAATTATTTTGAGTGACATGCTTGAGTGTTGCTGGCACTTCTTCATTCATTCACGAAATGTGAGCATCACTGACTAGGCCAGCACTTATTGCCTATCCCTAACTGCCCTGGAGAAGATGGTGTTGAACCATTGCAATACATGTGATGATGGAGGGACACCCATCACATACTTCTTTAATGGAGGGACTGAACCTTTAGAGTGATGGTTAGGTACTGGTCCAATGGTCCACAGGAGTTAAATTATGAGAAACTTGCACAGAGTTCCAGGGTCTTGTATCCCTGTCGTTTATATCATGCATCTATTTAAGTACTGGTCAGTGGTTGATGATGGGTCATTCTGTGGTGTAATGCTATTGGACATCAAGGAGAGATAGTTAGATTCTCTCTTGTAGGAGAGAATCAGACTGGGCACTTGCAGAGTGTGAATAGTACATGTCAGTTATCTAATTGAATCCATATATCATCCAGGTGTTGAAGTCAGTCTTATGACAATAGACAATAGACAATAGTTGCAGGAGTAGGCCATTCAGCCCTTTGAGCCTGCACCGCCATTCAATATAATCTTGGCTGATCATTCCTAATCAGTATCCTGTTCCTGCCTTATCTCCATAACCCTTGATTCCACTATCTTTGAGAGCTCTATCCAACTCTTTCTTAAATGAATCCAGAGAGTGGGCCTCCACTGCCCCCTGTGGCAGAGCATTCCACACAGCCACCACTCTCTGGGTGAAGACGTTTCTCCTGAGCTCTGTCCTAAATGGTCTACCCTGTATTTTTAAGCTGTGTCCTCTGGTTCGGCACTCACCCATCAGCAGAAACATGTTTCCTGCCTCCAGAGTGTCCAATCCTTTCATAATCTTATACGTCTCAATCAGATCCCCTCTCAATCTTCGAAACTGAAGGGTATACAAGCCCAGTCGCTTCAGTCTTTCATTGTAAGGTAATCCTGCCATTCCAGGAATTGACCTCGTGAATCTACGCTGCACTCCCTCAATAGCCAGAATGTCTTTTCTCAAATTTGGAGACCAGAACTGCACACAGTACTCCAGGTGTGGTCTCACCAGGGCCCTGTACAGCTGCAGAAGCACCTCTTTGCTTCTATACTCAATTCCTCTTGTTATATTTCCTGGAATAGGCAAATGGTAATGGTCAAATGGGTCAGTCTTTATGCTTTGGATCTCTGTCCAATGACTCATGTTGAAAAGTTTGTTAGTGTGTGTGTGAAATGTGAGATTGGAAAAGTGCTGAGGGAAATCTGCATAAAGACTTTGCTCTTTTGCCATATTTTACAGGTTGCACCATATTTGCTTGTGACATTATGTAGTAATAGCAGTCCTAGGTAAAATAGTCAGACAAAAATGTTCTTTTGATATGCTCTGATGTTCTGCGACTTTAAGAAATTAGTAAAAGGAATTGTACAGTATATCAGAAGAATGTCTGCCTTGCAAAAGGGGTTCAGGAAATCCAAATCCAATTCTAAAGTGGTTTTGTGAATCTCTCCCTTCTGAAGCCTACTGTTCTTTAGCAGGCCAGTTAGTTGCTGCACTTCTTTTAATTGACTAGGAACTCCTTTTGAATGAGCCTCTCCCTGTGTTTTAAACCTGATATGTCTGTTTTCTGTAGTTTAGCTGGCTGGCTGCAAGAGCATGTGCATACATGTCTTCAACAAACCAAAAAGTACAGAGGGTGGAGCATTATTGCTGCAAATATTCAAGTCTACATCGGCACAGCACTGAAGAAAATTGTCAGCCACCTCAGAAAGTTCCGCATCAAATTCTAACAAGGGGAAGGATGATTATCAATGATAGAGCAAGGAAATGAGAAAGATGATAATCAAGGTGAAAACTAACATGTAGGAATAAGATACAATAAAAAGTACTCATTAGAAAGGCATAGCAAGCATATTTAGTAGTGAGATAAAATAATGAACTTGCCAGAAAGATGCAGCAGGAAATTTGGCAACAAACTGGGAAAAAAAAACTTCCAATCATATAGTCTTTCACAATCATAAAATCACAAAGCAAAACTCAACAGCAACAAACGGGATGAAAAGTCATAGGGCCGAAAAAAACTGCTCATTTATAAGTACTTACCACCTTTACCTGTTTGTGGTACTGGCTGTGTGGGCAATGATATTCTGTCTGATTTGTTGGCTCTTGTTTTCACACGTATTAGTGATACTGGATTCTCCAAATGGCCAACATAGAAGAGAATTCTCGAGGTCAAAGGATTTCAGATTCCGGCCCTGGTTTGAGTTGAGGTAGATGATTTCAATAGGGGTAAGAGTAGTCCGTGCTGCAGTTGCATCAAAGTTAGGAACAGTCGTGGGATGGAGAGGGAACATTGGCTGTGGTCTAAGGAGACTGTTAACTTCAGGTGGAAGATGTTTATGCGTGGACATTGAATGAGGCCCTTTGATACGAGGCTATGATAACTTCACTTTGGGAAAATCTGCTCACACTTGCCATGAGGGGGACCTTCGGATTTACTGCCTGAGGGTGATAGCAGATGGCAGTTGCCTCCCATTGAAATGTACCTGAGCTTGAGCAGACACCTTTATCAAATCAGGGAAGAAAACTTTGAGGGGCAAAGATTAACCTGACTGCCTTAGAGCTTGGCTAAAGTGGAGTAAGTGAGAATTTCCAAATGTTTTGCCTACTCCTGGCATTTAACAAATTATAGGAAATCCAATTTAAGTAGTACATTAATAGTATTATTCAAATGTTTCCTTCTCAAATCCTATCCTACTGTCACCTGAATCTTGTTCTTGTAAGTGTGAGCAGTTTTGCACAGTACAACAGTGGTACAAAAGAATAAGGATTTGAGAGTTATGGCTAGATAGTGAGTCACCCAGCTCAGTCAGGGGAGTGTCAACAACACTTAACTGTTTGTTAGCAATGCACATGATTACCTATTCTATTTGGCAGGAGCTGTGGTATCTCCCCAGGTGACCACTCCTGGTATGTTGTGTACTTACCACTTCTACCTGTATGTGGTGCTGGGTAAGCTGCCTGCACAGTTCTTAACAGTTGTCTGAACATGGCTATCAGGGAAATTTAATGCACCCTTTTGTGGACAAGGATCTGAAGATCCTGTTGGATGGGATGTCACACAGATGGGATACCTTCATCTGCAGGACCAGCAGTGGAGGTCCATGACACCAAACCATGCCAGCAGGCTCTGAGCTAGCCACCCGGGTTAAAGCAGTCTCAACCATTTGGTGGAATCCACATCTGTGTACAGAGACTGTCAATGACCTTCCCCATTCTGCTGGTGTAATTGCCACCATTCTCTCTTTGAATACTCATAATTCACTCTCACTACTACCATACCCACTGCCACCAAGGACTATGCTACATCACTGTCAATATAGCCTGTAACATGACTCTGACTCCCTGGAACCCACCTTAACCCGCAGCACCACTAACCCTGCTGCCTACTTACTCGCTTCGGACATCTTCCCATCTATACCAAAAGTAACAGATATGTCACTCTCATCTCCCTTAAAACCTGCTCACTTTCATTCCATGCAGAAAACAGCCCAGAATAGGGCAGAAAGAGTCAAGACAGGTGCTGGGCTGCCTGACATTCAGCTCCTCACCAGCTTCTGTGGATAGCATCCTCCAAGCGACTGACTGGCTATGGGACTGGTATTGGCTGCTGCCCTTGACTTATTGTTACCAGCCCCTGATGGACTGTTATCCTTCTTGACATGACTGAAGACTGCTGATGACCAGGACTAGCTTCCTGGCTTAGTGTCTCTGCTGATCAGCATGGCAATACAGCAGTGCTGTGAGCCTTGTATCTCTGGCGGAGTGGGAAAAGCACAAGAACACAAGACAAAGTATCCACGTAGGTTCAGAGTGTGGGTATGTGCTATGACAGCAAGTAAAAAAGTCCAGAGATGCAACCTGGTTCAGTCTACGAGCTGAGTGCGTGTCCCTGAGTGCCCAGGGTCTTTGTTACAGTATTATAATGAGAGTTGTCCGTACAACCCAGGGTACAGCATTGAAGTACAAAAGCTTAATGTAAGTGGACCAGTAATGTGCTGTGAGGTTTCTTACAGACTGGCACATGACAATTTTGTGGTGATGGGGTAGTTGTGGCATGCCCTGAGATGTTGGTGGCCAGTATGCAATATGGAGTTTTCTGGATCAAGCTGAAGTTGTCAGGTACCACTCTGACTTCCGATATAAGAATTCTCAATGATAAGCTGCTTATTTATGAGGGGAGCTGCAGTGTTCATAAAGCATTTAATCAGTTGTAATCCCCTTAATTGTCAATGCACTGCTAGCTAGCAAGAAACAACCTTACTGCTCAGCAAATGCATAAAAGATGCAATGAGTTGCTTCCAACATCAAGACAGGGGGTCACAAGAATTCTTACTCATTTCTGCCATAAATCTTGTCAAAGTCTAGATTGCTTAGACCTCTATATGATTGACCCATGTTTCTGAGGGTCTTAGGGAACTTGTGTAGATATATAAAACCATAAGACCGTAAAACAAAGGAGCATTCAGCCCAACAAATCTGCTCCTCCATTCAGTCGTGGCTGGTAAATTTCTCAACCCCATTCTCCCACTTTCTCCCTATAACCCTAGATCTCCTTGACAATTAAGAACCACTGGTTCGAAAAACCCACATGCAGACAATAAATGAGTACAGCATGTTGCAAATAAAAAATTAATGCTGTTACAGCCCCACCTTAGATAAAATAAGCATTCAGTGTTGGCAAACAAAGGGTGAAATTAGACACCGTTGGTCTGCTGGCACAAAACAGGGCAAAAAGAGAGTTCTAGGGCCATTTGAAGTTGGACTTCAATGGACTTCACTTCATTTTGATCCATTAGATGTGGGTACCTAATAGGCAGCTTAGTAGTGAAGGAGAAAGTGAGGACTGCAGATGCTGGAGATCAGAGCT
Source organism: Chiloscyllium plagiosum (assembly GCF_004010195.1). Lineage (NCBI taxonomy): Eukaryota > Metazoa > Chordata > Chondrichthyes > Orectolobiformes > Hemiscylliidae > Chiloscyllium > Chiloscyllium plagiosum. The sequence continues at coordinate 14,875,763 of NC_057723.1, read as the reverse complement.
GAAAATGTGTTGCTGGAGAAGCGCAGCAGGTCAGGCAGCATCCAGGGAACAGGAGAATCGACGTTTCGGGCATAATCCTGAAGAAGGACTTATGCCCGAAACGTCGATTCTCCTGTTCCCTGGATGCTGCCTGACCTGCTGCGCTTCTCCAGCAACACTTTTTCAGCTTAGTAGTGAAGTCAGAGTTAGTTTTGGGTTGTGCCTCTGATATAAAAGGAGTTGATCAAGAAGGGGACCAGCAGGAACTGGTAATGTTCTCTGGTATTGCTTTGGAGCCTGAAGAATCTTCATTCTGACTTCCCATTCAAAATATGTAAGCCACGACCAGACAATGTTCCCATCTCCTGACCCAAAGACCACCACTACCTCCCTTCTGAGCAACTGGTAACTCCTGCATTGATTGCAAATCTCCGATATTTTTCCTGACCTGCTCTTGGTCACTGTTTGCTCGCTCTTTCCTATCCATACAGCAGTGTTCAAAGTCAGTCCTCTCAGAAAGCCATGATGGTGAACATTTTCTGACTCTTTAAATGAGTACTCGCTCAGAGGCTGAGCTCCAGTTTGTTGTCAACTCCTTTTCCATAGCATTTGAGAAAATGGGTCTTTCAGTAAAAGACCTACAAAACTAAGGTCTTCTTCCAACCAGCTTCCACAGCACAACATGAGTACCGGTCAATTAAGATCAACAGTGACATCCTGGAAAATACAAACCATGTTCCGTATTTTTGGATTCCTCTCGCATTGAAGACAGGCAAAACTGAAAAACAAAATGAACATTGCCTCCCTTATGCTCGCTCAGCGTTTAGCTGACTGTGGAAAGAAAATTGAGGACTGTGATTTCAAACACGAGAAGTGGGGTCATGATTTACCAAACAGCAGTGACCCCACGCATCTATGGAGACTTAGACTTAGAGCAGGCACATCAAAACACATTCCATTAGACACAGAACTCAGAAGTCCACATTATGAAAAAAGTAAGTTAGAGGGAATATTGCAGTGGAACCTTTGCAAAAAACTTAAAATGCAGTCATGATTTGGAGGTGCTGGTGTTGGATTGGGGTGTACAAAGTTTAAAAATCACACAATACCAGGTTATAGACCAACAGGTTTATTTGGAAGCACTAGTTTTTGGAGCACTGCTCCTTCATCAGGTACTTGTGCAGTATAAGATTGTAAGACACAGAATTTATAGTAAAAGTTTACAGTGTGATGCAACTGAAATCATATATTGAAAAAGACTTGGATTTTTTGTTACTTCTCTCATTTTTTAAAGTGATTTGGAGGTGCATGTGTTAGATTGGGGTGTACAAAGTTAAAATTCACACAACCACCTGATGAAAGAACGGTGCTCCAAAAGTTAGTGCTTCCAATTAAACCTGTTGGACTATAACTTGTGTTGTGTGATTTTTTATCTTTTAGAATGACCATGTTAATTTCCGTTCTTTCATATGTAAATCCCAAATTTTGTTTTAAAAGTTACTGTCTCAAGTGAACTTTAACAATAGGTGACATGTCATCCCAGATAATGCATTAAAGGTGTGAGGTGTCCTGTGTGAGGCTGCATGTGCCCCAATGTTCAGACTGATTCTAATCTGAAAAAGGATTTGCAGAATCTTACATGGATTCATACACTTATGAGCAAAATAAAATGTAATGGAGCACTGATAAAGGACCAAATCCCATTTTGGTTTCCACAGCTCAAGGACACACTTGGATAATAGCTATCTTTATTTCAGATAAGAAACTTTTGGAAAACAAAACATTTAGCAATAATGTCGACCCTCACACAAATGTTGTAACTCTTAATGTGGAACATTATCAGATTTACTAAATTATATACAATGATTTTCATCCAATATCCAAGAATGAATTAAAAAGAAAATAATTGGAATGTGTCTTCCAAAACAGGAAATATAACATCACAATTAAAATGGCTGAATGCACAGCATCTCTTGGTTAGAGCTATTGCTTATTCCATTGTCAAAATGGCCAACCTCACAATCAAGAAGAAGATGATTTAGGAATTCTTTTACTAATCACATCAGATGATCAGAATAGAGAAATGAAGTTTCACTGTGTGAGAATGTTGCTGATCTCAAAACAAGGGAACGTGAACAGATTTGGAAATGCCAGACCCGTGACTCCTTCTTGAAAAATTCCCACACATGCTGTAAGGTGTTAGCTGTGGAGCTAATACATATTGTTCTGCAGAAAGTGTTTAGTTTGAATTAAGATGGAATTAAATTAATTGTCAGATCACTGCAGTAATTTGAGCGTGGAGCTCGAGACATAGATCGGGTTCTAAATGCTCACTACTGAGAGGGACAATGCGGGTACAGAAATCAGACAGAAGGGCTATTGATACACTTAAAGAAATTAACATAGAGCGGAGGTTCTGAGTGGTCTAGCCGGCTTAAAAGTAGATATATTTCCGGAGCCAGATGAAATGCATCCTGGGCAAAGGAGTAAATAGCAAAGGCAGTTGCAATAACTTTCAATTATAGGATACTTGCCCTTATTAAGCATGGAGTTTAAGAACATGGAGGATATGGTTAACTGTATAAAATGTTGGTTAGGCCACAGCTACACTGTAGTCCACGGTTCTGGAATCCACATTACAGGAGGGATGTGATTGCACTGGAGTGGTGCAGAGGAATTTTACCAAGGTGTTGCTAGGGCTGAAGAGTTTTAGTTCTGAAGATAGACTTGTTGTTTACCTTGGAGCAAAGGAGACTGAGGAGGACATGGTTGAGTTGTAGAAATTATATGAGGAGCATAGACAGGGTATTCAGGGGATGGCGAGATCAATAACCAGGATGCATAGATTTAAGACAAGGAGCAGAAGGGGATGTGAGAATCTTTTTTTCACCCCCCCACAGCATGGTGGGGATGCAGAACACACCATTTCTAAGAGTAGTGGAGGCAGAAACCCTTATAACATTTAAGAAGTTTTTTAGATGTGTATTTGCGGTGCTAAGGCATACAAGGCTAAGTGTTGGGAAATGGGATTAGAATAGTTTTTGACAGCATGATGCAATGGGTCAAAAGGCCTTTTTCTGTTCTTTAGACCTCTATGACTCAATGAAAAACATTGTGTTGCAGTACTGCGTTTCTGCATATGCACATTAATTGGTCCACTTAGCGATGGCATTGCCCATAAACATAGCCTAATGAAAAGATCAAAGGTCAATAGCATTATCACCATGCCACCATTACCCTGTCATGGCAGCTTTCATCAAGAGGATATGGAAACTATTCCACAATGTCCAAGATCATACACTTGATCTTAATCAGTAGGTGATGGCCTGGCAAGGAAGGGCATATGGAAGGTGTGCTATGGAACCTGGTTGGCAGAGAACCTTAGTTTTCCAGGTGTTCAGTGTAAGACGTATTCCCTCGTCAGCTTTGGAGAAGAAATTATCTATGACCTAGAGCCCATCTTTACAAAATATCAGGCTTATGGCAGCATTCTGAACTACTTTCTTGACCCCTAATAAAATTAAGACGTGCGTAGTGATTAAAAAGAGAGTAAGGCAAAAGATGGAAAATTACGGCTGATTAGCCTAACCTCAATTGTGGATTCGATTTTGGAATCCATTGTGAAAGATGAAATTTCTGAATACTTGAAATTGCACGGTAAAATAGGGCAAAGTCAGCATAGTTTCATCAAGGGCAGTCATGCCTGACAAATTTGCAAGAATTCTTTGAGGAAGTAATGAGCAGGTTAGACCAAGGAGAGCCAATGGATGTTACGTACTTGGACTTCAGGAAGACTTTTGACAAGGTGCCGCACAGGAGGCTACTGAGTAAGATACGGGCCCATGGTATCAGAGGCAAGGCACTAGCATGGAGAGAAGCTTGGCTCTCTGGCAGAAAGTGAAGAGTGGGGATAAAAGGATCCTTCTCAGGATGGCAGCCGGTGACAGGTGGTGTTCCACAAGGCACAATCTTGGGATCGCTTTTCACTTTATACATTAATGATCTAGGTGAAGGAACCAAGGGCATTCTGGCTACGTTTTCAGACAATATAAAGATAGTTAGAGGGCCAGGTAGTATTGATGAGGGAGGGAGGCTGCAGAAGGATTTGGACATGTTAGGACAGTGGGCAAGGAAGTGGCAATGGAGTATAATGTGGGAAAGTGTGAGGTCATGCATTTTGGTAGGAAAAATAGAGACTTGGATTATTTTCTAAATGGGAGAAAATTCAGAAGTCTTAAATGCAAAGAGACTTGGGAGTTCTAGTCCAGGATTTTCTCAAAGTAAACTTGCAGATTGAGTCAGTAGTTAGGAAAGGAAATGCAATGTTGGCATTTATTTTGAGAGGGCTTGAACATAAAAGCAGGGATGTACTTCTAAAGCTCTATAAGGCTCTGGTCAGACCCCTTTTAGAGTGTTATGTGTAGTTTTGGGCCCCATATCTCAGGAAGGATGTACTGGCCCTGGGACGGCTTCAGAGTAGGTTCACGAGAATGGTCCCAGGAATGAAAAGCTTAATTTATGAGGAACATTTGAGGAACACCAAACTCTGGGTCTATACTCAATGAGGAGGGATATACTTGAAATGTACAGGATACTGAATAGCCTGGACAGAGTGAATGTTGGGAAGATGTTTCCATTTGTAGGAGAGACTAGGACTCAAGGGTACAGTCTTAGAGTAAAGGGAAGACCTTTTTAGCATGGAGATAAGAAGAAATTTCTTCAGCCAGAGAATGGTGAATCTACGGAATTCACTGCCACAGAAGGTTGTGAAGGTCAGATCAGAGAGCATATTTACATGGAGATAGATAGATTGTTTGATTATCAAGGGGATCAAGGGTTATGGGGAGAAAGCGGAAGAATGGGGTTGAAGAACTTATCAGCAAAGATTTAATGCCAGAGCAGACTCGATAGTCTAAATGGCCTAATTTCTGCTCCCATGTCTTATGGTCTTATAGTTGTGCAGCACACAAACAGACCTTTTGGTCCAATTCATCCATGCTGACCAGATACCCTCAATGAATCTAATCCATTTGTCAGCATTTGAACCATATCCCTCTAAATTCTTCTTATTCACATATCTTTTCAGACGCCCTTTAAATGTTGAAATTGTACCAGCCTTGACAACTGCCTTTGGTAGTTCATTCTGTCGTGAGAAAAGGTTGCGCCTTCGGTCCCTTTTAAATCTTTCCTCTCTCACCTTAACCTATGCCCTCCAGTTTTGGACTCCCCTAGCCTGGGGAAAAGACCTTATCTATTTACCCTATCCATGCCCCTCATGATTTTATAAACCTCTACAAGGTCACCCCTCAGCCTCTGATGCTCCAGGGAAGACAGGCCCTGACTATTCAATCTCTTCCTATAGCTCAAACCCTTCAACCCCGGCAACATCCTTGTAAATCTTTTACAAAGCCTTTCAAGTTTAATAATGTCTTTGAGGAGAAAGTGAGGTCTGCAGATGCTGGAGATCAGAGATGGAAATGTGTTGCTGGAAAAGTGCAGCAGGTCAGGCAGCATCTAGGGAACAGGAGAATCGACGTTTCGGGCATTAGCCCTTCTTCAGGATTCCTGAAGAAGGGCTAATGCCCGAAACATCGATTCTCCTGTTCCCTAGATGCTGCCTGACCTGCTGCGCTTTTCCAGCAACACATTTCCATATCTAATAATGTCTTTGGACAATATTTTCATTGCTGGGTCTGATGAGAATTCCTGGACTGCTTATGAATAGTAGCCCTGTTCGGCTGAGTGGAGCTTTCATTAGTTCGGAGGTGACATCTGTCCCATTCAGGCCCAGCTAAAGCCCTGCAGACATTGACAATTGCTCCCAGATAGCAAACATTTTGAATATTGGCTTTTAGCTGACAGCATTTAAAATAATTATGGGCAGGATCTTTGGCCCTTTACCAGCTTTTGATCAACCACTGGTGTGACAAAATACATTCCTGTTTTCCTCGGAGACATTGGGTTAGTTACTCATGTGTTTTTACAAGCACTGGCTGGGCTCCATTAAGGATTGAGAATACCACCTTGCTCAATTTCGCTGGAGAAATGAGATCGCTGTAATCTTGGCTCCACATTAATGGAATCAGTGTAGTTCAGTGTGTGTTGGCCAACATCGACGTGATGGGTCAAAAAGCCTGCTCCTATGACATATGACTCTATGATTTCTTTATAAGTTATGTTTTCTTTCATTATAGAATCTTGGAATCATACAGCATGGAAACAGATCTTTCAGTCCAACTTATCCGTGGTCACCAGACCTCTCAATCTGATCTAATCCTAATTGCCAGCATTTGGCCCATACCCTTCTAATCTCTTTCTATTCATATACCCATCCAGATGCCTTTTAAATGTCATAATTGTACCAGCCTCCATCACTTCCGCTGGCAGCTCATTCCATATATGCACCACCCTCTGTCTGAAAAAGTTTCCCCTCAGTCCTCTTTAAATCTTTCCCCTCACACCTGAAACCTGTGCCCTCTAGTTTTGGATTCCCGTATGACTTTGGCTTTTCATTCTGATTTCTGCTCCAATTCAACTGAAGTAGTGATTCATTGTGAGTGAGTAAGCTTCTTTATTTGAAAATTAACTAGAAGTTCAAATAAGATAGAGCTAACCTTGCCAATTCTTGTCATTATCAGTTGTCTCCCTTTAGTCAGTGGACAAGAAGAGTGTTGTGATTAGAGCTGTCAAACAGTAACCTGTTCACCAGTAACTTGCTTAATTCATGTTCTGACACTTGGCTTTACGTCTCAGCGTTGGTGACCATTGAGATCAAGGTAGCATTTAACTGCACATGGCATGAAAGGAAGATAATAAAAAAACGATGTAAATGGAGTGGAGGCTGGTACAATTGCAACATTTAAAAGGCATCTGGATGGGTATATGAATAGAAAGGGTCTGGAGGGATATGGGACAGGTGCTGGCAGGTGGGACGAGATCGGGTTGGGATATCTGGTCAGCATGGACGAGTTGGACTGAAGGGTCTGTTTCCATGCTGTACATCTCTATGACTCTATGACAAGAACAAAGAAAGCAACAAAATTGTGGAAACATGAAGCCATACACCATCTTGAATTGAACATACATCACATCATTACTCATGTTAACAATTAGCCTTTGATAGTTCAGCCATCATATTAAGCCAGCAATGCTCTTGCATTACTGTGACTCTGTGGTGGGTCACTGGCCACTAAATGAGAAGGTTGTGGATTCAGGTTGCATGCCCAGGACTTTGTTACATGGTGCTAGACGTCAGTGCAGAGCAGTGAGAATTTGGTAATGCATCAGAGTTGTCATCTCTCCAATGAAATTTTGAACAAAAGACCTAGTTTGCTCCTTCAGATCAATGTAAAATATCTCATCCACTATTCAAGAAAGAGCAGAGAACTCTCACCAGCCAGCATTTACCTCACATTCAATATTTACAGCAGGCTGTGTGGTTATTTATTTAATTGCTGTTGTTGGAGTTTGCTGTTGGCTGCTGTGTTTCTGATATGACAAACACAACAACACTTCGAAGTTACTTCATTGCTTGTAAAGTATTAGAAAGTCCTGATAGTGTGAAAGATATCATATCAATGTCTGTACTTTTTTTCTTGCCAAATTTGCACATTTGCTACACCAACAGCACATCTTTTCTTCATTCCATTGGAACAACATTAACCTTTGGTGTTAGGGGAAAAGCCCGAAAATGTGTTGCTGGAAAAGCGCAGCAGGTCAGGCAGCATCCAAGGAGCAGGAGAATCGACGTTTCGGGCATGAGCCCTTCTTCAGGAATGAGGAAAGTGTGTCCAGCAGGCTAAGATAAAAGGTAGGGAGGAGGGACTTGGGGGACGGGCGTTGGAAATGCGATAGGTGG
>NC_057723.1:14859726-14867324 GCF_004010195.1 Chiloscyllium plagiosum | reverse complement strand
ACGCTGATAGGGGAGGGGAGGGAAATATATCCTTGGTGGTGTGGTCTGTTTGGAGGTGGCGGAAATAGCGACGGATGATACCATGTATATGGAGGTTGGTGGGGTGGTAGGTAGGGACCAGTGGGATTCTGTCCTGGTGGCGATTGGAGGGGCGGGGCTCAAGGGTGGAGGAGCAGGAAGTGGAGGAGATGCGGTGGAGAGCATCGTCGATCACGTCTGGAGGGAAATTGCGGTCTTTGAAGAAAGAGGCCATCTGGATTGTACGGTATTGGAACTGGTCCTCCTGGGAGCAGATGCGGCGGAGACGAAGGAATTGGGAATATGGGATGGCGTTTTTACAGGGGCCAGGGTGGGGGGAGGTGTAGTCTAGGTAGCTGTGGGAGTCGGTCGGTTTATAGTAAATGTCCGTGTTGATTCCTGTTAGGGGAAAAGCCTGTTCAAGGTCATGCCAGAAACAAATGACCTGAAATATATGAGAACTATGTGGACTATTCGCTGTGAATCCTAATGATGTTTCTAATTTCTGTGCACAGCCTCTGTATTAATGCATGCTTCTTTACCTGATGCTTGGTGATCAACATTCAGGTAAACTAGACTAATTATTGAAAGGGTTTAAAATTGATGGAATTCCATTGGTATTTTCAGTCATTAAATTAAGACTTAAAAACCAGTAAAAACAGACAGCAGAAAATTGTCCTAAAAATGAGAGGAGATAGTATGCAACAAAAAAGATTGAGAACTTTAAATTGGTATAAATGTTGCAGATAATTTGGCAAGGGATTGAGGGATTAGTGTGCAGGTATAAAATTGCATTTGCTCTTTTTTTGTCTCGCAATGTGGGTGTCACTGGTAAGACCACTATTTACTAACTGACTTCAGTTGTTCAGAAAAAATGACGAATGGTCCTCTGGAACAACAATAACATTTTGATATGTCTAAATGATTTGCCAGACTATTTCGGAGGACAATTAAGAGTCAGCCATATTGGTGTGGAATCGAGGTCATGGATAGGCTGGCCAAATAAGGACATCTGGTTTTCTACTCCTAAGATATTCATGAACATATTATGTTTTTATGATAATATGAAGGTTTCATAATCACTTCTGCCTCTGTAGGAGACTTATGGCTTTTTTTTGTTATAAGATTTTTACTTTTGACAAACATGACATTCTAACAGTCTGTGCAAAAACATTTTTTTTAATTCTTGGGATGTGGCTGGGTCAGCATTTATTGCCCATCCCTAACTGCCCATAGGGCAGTTAAGAGTCAATCTCAATGCTGTGATTTTGGAGTCACATGTAGGTCAGATGAGCTAATGACAGCTGTTTGCTTCTCTAAAGAACATTACTGAACGAAATGGGTTTTTCCCAGCGATTGACAATGGTTGCATGGCCATCATTAATATTTCCAAATCTCACCATCCACCATGGCAAGGTTCAAATTTGGGTCCACAAAACATTACCTGGGTCTCTGGATTAATAGTTCAGATTGTGGTGCTGGAAAAGCACAGCAGGTCAGGCAGCATTTGAAGAGCAGGAAAATCGATGTTTCGGGCAAAAGCCCTTCATCAGGATTCCCGATGAAGGACTTTTGCCTGAAACATTGAGCCTCTTGCTCCTCAGGTATTGCCTGACCTGCTGTGCTTTTCCAGCACCACATTCTCGATTCTAATCTCCAATATCTACAGTCCTCACTTTATCTCTGGACATATAGTGTAGCGATAATCATTACGTCATTGTCTCCCCTCCTCTCCCTGTGAAGGGGACAGGGACATATCTCCATAAATCTTGTGAATTATTATTGAACTCCATGGCTGATGTTAAAAGGAGAACAGTGCTCAGATAGTGTTATCAATGAGAGAGAATGGAGCTGCCAGGCCACTATTATATTTCCAAAATTGGCTTTACAAAATGAAGCAAAATAGATTAGATTACCTACAGTACGGAAACAGGCCCTTTGGCCCAACAAGTCCATACCAACCCTCTGAAGAGTAACCCATCCAAACCCATTTCCCTCTGATGCAACTAGCACTACGGACAATTTAGCATGGCCAGTTCACCTGACCAATTGTTCTCCATGAAGAAAGTCCTGTATTTATTTCATCTGTTACTTACGTTTTATAAAGTTATTTTATGGGATGTGGGATTCACTGTCATGACCAACTGCTCATCCTCAAATGAGGATATGGTGGCAATAGAAGTGTTTTGGATACTTTTTAACAATACCAGCTTGCATTTTACATGATCACATGTCCCAGGACATTTCATAGGAACAAATATCAAACATTGGATAAATTACATCAGCATATATGTAAAAAGGAAGGAGCATTTTTTAAGGAAGAGGGGTATAAATGTATGGGAAAGAAATTCCAGAATTTGAGGAAGTACAAGTTGCCAAATATGGAGAGTACAGGAATTTCAGAGGATAGATCTACGGGATCTTACAGAAACAGAGAGGAGTGAGGCCATGGTGGAATTTTAAAACAGATGTTATTTAACTTTTTTATCAAAATATGTAAGTAGATATGCAGGCAAAAAGGCAATCTTGCACATTATATTATTTCAGACAATAGGATACAGCAGAACAGTCACTACCAGTTCAATGTCACATACAGACTTAAACCACATTTTGGAATATTGTGTGCAATTTTGGTCTTCCTCCTATAGGAAGGATGTTGTGAAACTTGAAAGAGTTTAGAAAAGATTTACAAGGGTGTTGCCAGGGTTGCAGGGTTTGAGCTATAGGGAGAGGCTGGATAAGCTGGGGCTGTCGTCCCTGGAGTGTCGGAGGCTGTGGGGTGACCTTATAGAGGTTTATAAAATTATGAGAGGCATGGATAGGGTAAATAGACAAGGTCTTTTCCTGAGGTTTGGGGAGTCCAGAACTACAGGGCATAGGTTTAAGGTGAGAGGGGAACGCTTTGAAAGGGACCTAAGGGATACCTTTTTCACACAGAGGATGCTGTGTGTATGGAATGAGCTGCCAGAGGAAGTGGTGGAGGTTAGCACAATTACAATGTTTAAAAGACATCTGGATGGGTATGAGCAGTAAGTGTATGGAGGCATATGGGCCAAGTGCTGGCAAATGGGACTAGATTAGTTTAGGACATCTGGTCAGCATGGATGAGTTGGGACCAAAGAGTCTGTTTCCTTGCTGTACATCTCTATGACTGTATGTAGACACTCAATCTGTGTGTCTTGTAAGATGATTTGGATTCAGCAGCCATTGATTCGAGTAGGATAAAATCAGCAAGGATTCCTGCTCCTGATTGAGCACCTTTGATTTTGTGATGTCTTAGCATATTAAAAGAGCTCCTACATTAATGCATCGTTATTGTTATCCAATATTGCTTTGCTGGAAAGTGCCCGTATGTTGATGTCAGGTGAGAACAGGTCAGACTTGGCTTTCCAATCAGGTCAAATCTGGTAGTATGATGGAATGTTCAACATTGATTTTCTAGGATGAAGTGGAATTATTTGGTTTGCAGATTTGGAACCATCCATCAGTCTTTAGGAAAGAAAGGATAAGACGCAGATAACATAATAAGTTAATAAAATGAAACATTGGGTGAAGTGTATAATGGAGGTCCGATTGTCTAGACTTATTATTAAACCCTCGCAGAAGTTTAACTTCTCTACATTGCCTCTGCCAAATGTCAAAGGAGTAGCAGTGTGTTACATACTGCGGAGTGCTTCACAGCATTAGCAGCAATAATTAGACAGAATGGGGCTGACGTTCTTATGGCATTTCCTTGAAAGCATTTATCTTGAATATTATCTGCTTTTGGTAAGATGGCCCTGTATTTTGTCTGAGGAATCATGATTGAGAAAGAGTAAAGCTATTTGCCACACTCTGACTTTCCCTCACATCAGGCTCTTTGTTTCTGGCTTTTCTGGCAAATTTATATACCCTTGTTGTTTAGTTGCATCTAAATCACAAGGATGTGTGTTCAAATCCCACTCCAAGACTACAATAACCACTAATGACATCAGTGGAATGAGGTCAGTGTGGAAATATGGTATTCAGGTAGATAATCATCAATGATTTTAGGGAACTTGACAGAAGAGATATGAAATGAAAGGTTGATTCTTGTGGGACAGGACACAATCTCCGAATAAGAGATTGCCGAGTTAAGGCAGAGATAAGGAGGAGTGTCTTTTCTCAGAGGGTAGTGAATCTATGGAGCTTTTTACTGCAGACGACTGTTGAAGCTGCGACCTTAGGTATACTCGTAGCTGATTGATAAAGAATAAAACTATTCACCAAACTCTGCCTTCCCTTCGGAGGAGCCTCTTTTTTAACCAGCAAGGGAATCAAGGATTGCAGAAGGAAGGCAGGAAAGTGGGATAGAGGATTATCAGATTAGCCATGATCTTGTTGAGTGGTGGAATGGACTTGATGGGCTGAATTTTGGATCAGTGGTGCTGGAAGAGCACAGCAATTCAGGCAGCATCCGAGGACAGGCAAAATCGACGTTTTTTTTACCTCGTTGATGGGCTGAATGGCCTACTTCTACTCTATGTCTTATGGTCTAGAATGGTGGATAAGGCTCCAGGCCCAAATGACCTACCTGGGTTTCTTTTTAATTGGCAATCTCAGATGGCCATTATCTGGCTAACACCAATTGTTACAGTTAACCAGAGAATGTAACTTTTAAAAAAAGGTTTTGTGGTTTACATATGAAAGAAGTGAAACGATCATGGTCATCCTAACAGATGAGAGACTTAATAAACAATCAAGGTATTTTTCAATGTATAATTTCAGTTACATCACACTGTAAACTTTTGCTATAAATTCTGTGTCTTACAATTGTGTCCTCCACAACCACCCGATGAGGGAGCAGCGCTCCGAAAGCTAGTGCTTGCAATTAAACCTGTTGGACTATAAACCTGGTGTTGTGTGATTTTTAATCTCAGATGACACTCCATTGCAGTACTGAGGGAGTAATGTGCTGTTTTTAGATTAAAAAAGATACTGAGGTGTGCCTATCCTTTCAGGTGGATGGGAAAATATTTTGCAGTTTTATTCTGCAGGTATTCTGGCCAATTTTCTCAGTCAATAGCATAAAAAATGCAAATTATCTGGTCACTATCATATTATTTTAACAAAGGTCAAATAGTACAGATGTGGAAATCTGAAACAAACATGGAGAACATTGGAGAAACTCAGCAGATCTGGCAACTCTGTGGAGAGAGAATCAGAGTTAATATTTCAAGACTGGTATGATTCTTTGTTAGAACTTTATCATCTTACTGTGTGTATGTGGGAGTCACCTATGCAGAGACTGGTGACTTGTTTCAACACTACAATAGTGGCTACCCTTCAAAAAAGTATGAGTTGTAAAATGCTTTGGATGTCTAACAGTTAAAGTAAAATCCATTACATGAAGCAGTTACTTGGTACAACAGTTATGAGGTCTTCTTAGCTTCAAACCATCTTGTTCTCTTATCAATTCAAAGCACCCACTTTTTTTCATTTTCTTAAATGTATACTTGCCTCCTTTAGACTCTGAGCACAGGTCACTTATTTAAAACCCATCACTGTCAGTGTTGTTACTTTTACAACAGATGGCTATTCTATGCTTCCGATCACAAAGTGACATTTTCCTTTGATCTGCCAGTTATCTTTAGGTCTCTGTCAAGAACTTCCATTACCTACGGAAATGCAGATTTCCCTGTTAACTTTAGTGCTGGAATGGTGCTGGCTGATACGAGTAGCAACATGCTTTTTCCACCAGGTCACTAATAGAATTGTGGACTGAGGCATTTCGTGAAATTATAAGCAAATGGTATAATTTCAAGCACTTTTGCATAACTTGTAAATGTTGACATTTTGCTTACAGTACATTGTGAGGTTGAACAATCCTAGTATTAAGTAAATAGAGGGTATAGTTCAACATTGGAAAGGTCACAAAAGGGCTGGGGCGGGCTGGATGTTATATATACAGAGTGCCCAAATTTCCATTCCATTGACTTGCAACATGGCATCAGCTGTGGCTCATGTTGGTAGCATTCTCACCTCTGAGTCATGAGACTTTGTGTTCAAGTGCCACTCCAGGGCTCACACAGAGAGCTGACACGCTGTCGTGGTACTGAAGGAGTACTGTGCTGTCAGAGACACCTTTCTGTTGAGACATTAAATGAAAGTCCTGTTTAATGGATGGCTCAGTGGTTAGCACTGCTGCCTCACAGCACCAGGGTCCCAGGTTTGATTCCAGCCTTGGGTGACTGGCTGTGTGGAGTTTGCACATTCTCCCTGTACCCAAAGATGTGCAGGTCAGGTGAATTGGCCATTCTAAATTGCCCATAGTGTTAGGTGCTTTAGTCAGAGGGAAATGGGTCTGGGTGGGTTTCTGTTTGGAGGGTTGGTGTGGACTGGTTGGGCCGAAGGGCCTGTTTCCACACTGTAGGTAATCTAATCTAAACCGTAGGAGCAATTTACTGCAGATGCTGAAAACACAAAATGATGGCAATCAGGCTAATGTTTCATTAATTTGTTTCCTCTCCATGGATGCTGCCTGACCTGTGATTGCCAGCATTTTTTTCTTTTCAGCCCCATTTAAGTGCCTGAGTGGATGCAAAGAAATTGTAGCACAGTTTTAAAGAAAACAGGGGGTGTTACCCATGGCATTCCTTAATTAACATCACAAAAGCAGATTATCTAATCGTTATCACATGGAAGTTTTGCTGTGCGCATTTTGACTGCAGCATTTCCTACATCACAACAATGACTAGATTTCAAAAGTCGCTGTGAAGAGATGTCCAGTAGTTGTGAATTGTGCCATGTAAATCTAAGTCCTTTTCTCTTTCGCACAGAAATTTCAATTGGGTGATGTAACAAATTGTCAGTAAATCTGGTTAATTTGTATTTCATTTTGGAAGTTAAATTCTAACCTCTATAGGTTGTAAATGTTCTGCTGGCGCTTTTGTGTCTTGTAATTACTAGCTGTTTCCTATTACTTAGCTAAATTAATACCTGTTGTGGTTCTGTTCGCCGAGCTGGGAATTTGTGTTGCAGACGTTTCATCCTCTGTCGAGGTGACATCCTCAGTACTTGGGAGCCTCCTGTAAAGCGTTTCTGTGATGTTTCCTCCAGCATTTATAGTGATTTGTTTCTGCCGCTTCCGGTTGTCAGTTCCAGCTGTCCGCTGCAGTGGCCGGTATATTGGGTCCAGGTCGATGTGCTTATTGATTGAACCTGTGGATGAGTGCCATGCCTCTAGGAATTCCCTGGCTGTTCTCTGTTTGGCTTGTCCTATAATAGTAGTGTTGTCCCAGTCGAACTCATGTTGCTTGTCATCTGAGTGTGTGGCTACTAAGGATAGCTGGTCATGTCGTTTCATGGCTAGTTGGTGTTCATGGATACAGATCGTTAGCTGTCTTCCTGTTTGTCCTATGTAGTGTTTTGCATGGGATTTTGTACGCTACATTGGTTTTGCTCATGCTGGGTATCGGGTCCTTCGTCCTGGTGAGTTGATGTCTGAGAGTGGCTGTTGGTTTGTGTGCTGTTATGAGTCCTAGGGGCCGCAGTAGTCTGGCTGTCAGTTCAGAAATGCTCTTGATGTATGGTAGTGTGGCTAGTCCTTTGGGTTGCGGCAT